>NW_012298806.1:0-3908 GCF_000151885.1 Dipodomys ordii | reverse complement strand
TCAACACAGCGGGACACAGCTTGGGACACAGCAGGAACACAGCAGGACACAGCGGGTGACACAGCGAGGACACAGCGGGACACAGCGGGACACAGCGTGGGACAAAGCGGGAGACAGCAGGGGACACAGCGAGGACACAGCGGGACACAGCGGCGACACATAGAGGACTCAGCGGGGGACACAGTGGGGGACAGACCGGGACAGAGTGGGACACAGCGGGGACAAAGCGTGAGACACAGCGGTGGACAGAGTGGGAGACAGAGGCGGACACAGCGAGGACACAGCGGGACACAGCGGGGACACAGAGGTGGCTCGGGGGGGGCACAGCGGGGGACAAAGCGGGACACCACGGAACACAGCGGGACACAGCGTGAAACAGCGGTGAACCTGCGGGGACACAGCGGGACACAGCGGGACACAGCAGGACACATCGGGGGACACAGCGGGACACAGCGGGGGACACAGCGGGACACAGCGGGGAAACAGAGGGGACTCAGCAGGGGACATAGCGGGGGACAAAGCGGGACACCACAGGACACAGTGGGACACAGCAGGACACAGCGGGGAGACTGCGGGGACACAACGGGACAAAGCGGGGGACTCAGCGGGACACAGCGGGACCCAGCAGGACCTAGCGTGGAAACAGCCGGGACACAGTGGGACACAGCGAGGACACAGCTGGACACAGCGGGACACTGCGGGGCACAGCGGGGGACACAGCGGGACACAGCAGGGGACACAGGGAGGACACAGCTTAGCACAGCATAGGACAAAGCGAGGACACAGCGGGACACAGCGAGACACAGCGGGACCCAGCAGGGACCCAGCAGTGGACACAGCGGGACACAGCGGGGGACAAAGCGGGACACCACGGAACACAGCAGGACACAGCGTGAAACAGCGGTGAACCTGCGGGGACACAGCGGGACCCAGCGGGGGACACAGTGGGACCCAGCGGGACACATCTGTGGACACAGCGGGACACAGTGGGACACAGCGGGGACACAGCGGGACACAGCAGGTCACAGCGGGGGACACAGCGGGACACAGCGGGACACAGCGGGGGACACAGCAGGGACACAGTGGGACACAGTAGGACACAGCGTGGGACAAAGCGGGAGACAGCAGAGGACACAGCGAGGACACAGCTGGACACAGCGGGGACACAGAGGGGACTCAGCAGGGGACATAGAGGGAAAAAAGCGGGACACCATGGGACACAGTAGGACACAGCGGGACACAGTGGGGACACTGCGGGACACAGCCAGGAGACACAGCGGTGGACAGCGGGGGACAGAGAAGGGACACAGCGGGACACAGAGGGGACACAGCTGGACACAGAAGGGTACACAGCGGGACACAGCGGACACACAGCGGGGACAGAGCTGGACACAGAGGGACACAGAGGGGACAGAGCGTGACACAGGTGGACACTGAGGGAGACAGAGCAAGGACACAGCCGGACACAGCGAAACAAAGCGTGACACAGTGGGGACACAGCAGGGGACACAGCGGGACACAGTGGGGGACACAGCGGGACACAGCGGGGTACACAGCAGGGACAAAGAAGGACAAAGCAGGGAACAGAGCGAGGACACAGCGGGACACAGCGGTGACACAGCGGGACACAGCTGGGGACACTTTGGGACACAGCGGGACACAGAGGAACACAGCAAGGACACAGCGGGGGACAGTGGGGGACACAGTGGGACACAGCAAGGCACAACGGGGTCACAGCAGTGGACACAGCATGACACAGTGGGGGACACAGCGGGACACAGCGGGGGACACAGCGGGACACAGCGGGACACAGCGGGGGACACAGCGGGACACAGCGGAGACACAGCGGGGGACACAGCAGGACACAGCGTAGACAGAGCGGGGACACAGCGGGACCCAGCAGGACACAGCGGGGGACACAGCGGGACACAGCGGGACACAGCGGGGGACACTGCAGGGACACATTGGGACACAGTAGGACACAGCGTAGGACAAAGCGGGAGACAGCAGAGGACACAGCGAGGACACAGCTGGACATAGCGGGGACACAGAGGGGACTCAGCATGGGACATAGAGGGGAAAAAAGCGGGACACCACGGGACACAGTAGGACACAGCGGGACACAGCGGGGACACTGCGGGACACAGCCAGGGGACACAGTGGTGGACAGCGGGGGACAGAGAAGGGACACAGCGGGACACAGAGGGGACACAGCTGGAAACATAAGGGAACACAGCGGGACACAGCGGACACACAGCGGCGACAGAGCTGGACACAGAGGGACACAGAAGGGACAGAGCGTGACACAGGTGGACACTGAGGGAGACAGAGCGAGGACACAGCCGGACACAGCGAAACACAGCATGACACAGTGGGGACACAGCAGGGGACACAGCGGGACACAGTGGGGGACACAGCGGGACACAGCGGGGTACACAGCAGGGACAAAGCGGGACACAGCGGGGGACACAGTGAAGACACAGCAGGACACAGCGGTGACAAAGCGGGACACAGCGGGGCACACAGCGAAGACACAGCGGGACACAGCGGTGACACAGCGAGAGACACAGCGGGGGACACATGGGACACAGCGGGGAACAAAGAGAGGACACAGCGGGACACAGCGGGTCACAGCGTCGATAGAGCGGGGACAGAGCGGGACACAGCGGTGACACAGCGGGACCCAGCAGGACCCAGCGGGGAAACAGCGGGGACACAATGGGACACAGCGAGTCCACAGCGGGACACAGTGGGGGACACAGTGGGACACACCAAGGCACAACGGGGTCACAGCAGTGGACACAGCGGGACACAGCGGGGGACACAGCCAGACATAGCAGGGGACACAGCGGGACACAGTGGGGGACACAGCAGGGGACACATTGGGACACAGTGGGGGACACAGCGGGACACAGCGGGGACACAGCTGGACACAGTGGGGTACAGAGCCGGACACAGCAAGGCACAATGGGGTCACAGCAGTGGACACAGCCAGACAAAGCGGGGCACAGAGCGGGACAGAGCGGGGATACAGCAGGTGCCACAGAGGGACACAGCGGGACACAGCGGGGGACACAGCGAGGACACATTGGGGCACAGCGGGTACACAGCGGGACTCAGCGGGGGACACAGCAGGACACAGCGGGACACAGTGCGACACAGTGGGGCACAGCAGGGACACAGCGAGTGACACAGCAGGGGACACAGCGGGACACCACAAGGGACACAGGGAGGATACAGCGGGACACAGCAAGGGACACAGCGGAACCCAGCAAGGGACACAGCGGGGGACACAGGGGGACACAGCGGGGTACACAAAGAGGACCCAGCGGGACCCAGCGGGACATAGCTTCGATACAGCGGGGACACAGCGGGACACAGCGGGGTACACAGCTGGGGACACAACGGGACATAGTGGGGGACATAGCGGGATACAGCGGGACACAGCGGGACACAGCGGGGCACAGTTGGGACAAAGTGGGCGACACAGGGGTAACAGAGCAGGACACAGCAGGGGACACATAGAGGACACAGCGGGACACAGCGTCGATAGAGCGGGGACAGAGTGGGACACAGCGGTGACACAGCGGGTCTCAGCGTGGGACACTGCGGGACCCAGCGGGACCCAGCGGGGACACAGCAATGACACAGCGGGGGACACAGCGGGACACAGCGGGGGACACAGCGGGACACAGTGGGAAACACAGAGAGGACACAGCATGACCCAGCGGGACACAGCGTCGATACAGCGGGGACACAGCGGGACACAGCGGGGTCACTGCGGGACACAGTGGGGGACAAAGCGGGACACAGCGGGACACAGCGGGGACGCAGCGGGACACAGCGGGACACGGCGGGGGACACAGCAGAAAACAGAGGGGGACCACAGTGGGGGGGAAACAGCTGGG
>NW_012298805.1:0-3908 GCF_000151885.1 Dipodomys ordii | reverse complement strand
GAGACACAGGGGACCCAGCTGGACACAGAGGGGGATACAGGTGGGACTCAGGGGACACAGCGGCGACACAGCGAGGACACAGCGGGACCCAGCGGGACACAGTTTTGATAAAGCGGGGACCCAGCGGGACACAGCGGGGACAAAGTGGGGGATACAGTGGAGGACAGAGCGGGGGACACAGGGAGGACACAGCGGGACACAGCGGGACACAGCGGGACACAGCGGGGGACACAGCGGGACACAGCGGGGGACACAGGGAGGACACAGCGGGACACAGCGGGGACTCATCGGGGGACACAGCAAGGGACAAAGCGGGACACAGCGGGACACAGCGGGACACAGCAGGACACAGCGTGGACAATGCGGGAACATAGCGGGACACAGAGGGGTACACAGCGGGACACAGCGGGGGACAAAGTGGGACACAGCGGGGGACACAGCGAGGACACAGCGGGACACAGCGGGGACACAGAGGGGACTCAGCAGGGGACACAGCAGGGGACAATAGTGGGACACAGCGGGGACACAGTGGGACACAGCGGGACACAGCGAGGGAATGAGCGGGACACTGAGGGGGACAGAGCGGAGGACACAGCGGGACACAGCGGGACATAGCGGGGAAACAGCGGGACACAGCGGGGGACACAGCCAGGGACACAGCGGGACAAATCGGGGAACACAGCGGGGACACAGCAGGACACAGCGCGACACAGCAGGACACAGCGAGAACTCAGTGGGGGACAGAGCGGGGACACAGCGGGACAAAGCGGGGGACATTGGGGACACAGCGGGGGACAACGGGGATACAGCGGGACAGAGCATGGACACAGCGGGGGACACAGCAGGACACAGCTGGGGACAGAGCGGGACACAGCGGGGACCAGAGGGGACACAGCGGGACACAGCGGGTCCCACCAGGGACACAGCGGGGGACACAGAGGGACACATCTGGGGACACAGCGAAGACAAGAGGGACACAGCGGGGGACACAGCGAGGCACAACGTGACATTAGCGGGGGAAACAGCCGGACACAAGGGGGACACAGCAGGGACACAGCGCGGATTCACCGGGGGACACAGCGGGGACAAAGCAGGACACCATGGGACACAGCGGGACACTGCAGGACACAGCGGGGACACTGCGGAACACAGCGGGACACAGCAGGGACACAGCAGTAGACACAGCGGGACAAGCGGGGGACACAGTGGGACACAGCGGGACACAGCGGGGGACACAGCAGTTCACAGCCGAACACAGCAGGACACAGCAGGGGACACAGCGGGACACAGAGGGGAACACAGAGGTTGTACACAGCGGGACCCAGCGGGACCCAGCGGGACACAACGTCGATACAGCGGGGACACAGCGGGACACAGCGGGTACACACCTGGGGACACAAAGGGACACATTGGGGGACACAGCGAGGACACAGCGGAACACAGCGTGGGACACAGCGAGGACACAGCGGGACACAGCGGGACACAGCGGGACAGAGCAGGGACACAGCAGTAGACACAGCGGGATACAGCGGGGGACACAGCGGGACACAGCGGGGGACACAGGGAGGACACAGCGGGACACAGCGGGGACTCACCGGGGGACACAGCGGGGGACATAGCAGGACACCACGGGACACAGCGGGACACAGCAGGACACAGCGGGGACACTGCGGGAACATAGCAGGACACACCAGGGTAAACAGCGGGACACAGTGGGACACAGCGGGGGACAAAGCGGGGACACAGCGGGACACAGCCAGGAAACACAGCGAGGACACAGTAGGACACAACATGGGACTAAACGGGAGACAGCGGGGGACACAGCGAGGACACAGCGGGACACAGCGGGACACAGCGAGGACACAGAGGGGACTCAGCGGGGGACACAGCGGGGGACAAAGCAGGACACCATTGGACCCAGTGTGACATAACGGAACACAACAGGGACACTGCGGGGACACAGCGAGACAAAGCGGGGGACAGCGGGGGACACAGCGGGACACAGCGGGGGACACAACGGGACACAGCGGGACACAGCGGGGACAAAGAAGGGGACATAGCGGGGGACAGAGCGGGACACAGCGGGGACCCAGCGGGACCCAGTGGGTAAACAGCGGGGACTCAGGGGGGGACACAGAGGGACAAAGGTGGTCACAGAGGGACACAGTGGCAACACAGCAGGAACACATCGGCAGACACAGCCGGACACAGTGGGACACAGCGGGGACAAAGTGGGACACAGGGGGGGACACAGCGGGGACACAGCACGGCACACAGCGGGGGACACAGCGGGGGACACAGCGGGACCCAGTGGGGAACACAGCGAGGACCCAGCGGGATCCATCAGGACACAGCGACGATACAGCGGGGGACACAGCGGGACACAGAGGGACACAGCGGAAGAACGAAGCGGGACACAGCGGGACACAGCGGGTACACAGCGGGGACACAGCAGGTGACACAGGGGGACACAGCGGGGGACACAGCCAGGGACACAGCGGGACAATCGGGGGACACAGCGGGGACACAGCGGGACACAGCGGGACACAACAGGACACAGCGAGAACTCAGCGGGGGACACAGCGGGGACACAGCCGGACAAAGCGGGGGACATTGGGGACACAGCGGGGGACAACGGGGATACAGCGGGACAGAGCATGGACACAGCGGGGGACACAGCGGCACACAGCGGGGACACAACGTGGGACAGCAGGGACACAGCGGGACACAGGGGGGACACAGCAGGGGACACAGCGGGGGACACATCGGGACAGCGCGGGACACAGCGGGACACAGGGGGACACAGCGAATCACAGCGGGACACAGCAGAACACAGCGGGAAACAGCACGGACACACCGGTGAACAGCGGGGACACAGCCCGGACACAGCGGGGGACACAGTGGGGAAAAGTGGGGGATACAGGGGGAAATAGTGGTACACAGCAGGGGACCCAGCGGGGGACCCAGCGGGGACACATTGGGACACAGCGAGGACACAGCCGGACACAGCGGGACACAGTGGGGACACAGCTGGACACAGCGGGCCACAGCGGGGGACACAGAGGGACACAGCTGGGGACACAGCAGACACAGCGGGACACAGCGGGTCCCAGCAGGGACACAGCGGGACACAGCGGGGGACACAGAGGGACACATCGGGGGACACAGCGAAGACACAGCGGGACACAGCGGGGGACACAGCGAGGACACAGCGGGACATAGCAGGGGAAACAGCCGGACACAAGGGGGACACAGCAGGGACACTGCGGGACACAGCGGGGGACACAGCGGGACACAGGGGGACACAGCGGGGGACACAGCGGGACACAGCTGGACACAGCGGGGGATACAGCTGGGACACAGCGGGACACAGCGGGACACAGCGGGACACAGCAGGACACAGCGGGAGACACAGCGGTACACAGAGGGGGACACAGAGGGGTACACAGCGGGACACAGCGGGGAACACAGCGATGACACAGCAGGGACACAGCGGGACACAGCGGGTTACACAGCTGGGGACACAAAGGGACACATCGGGGGACACAGCGAGGACATAGCGGAATACAGCTTGGGACACAGCGAAGACACAGCGGGACACAACGGGACACAGCGGAACACAGCAGGACACAGCAGGGACACAGCAGTAGACACAGCGGGACAAGCGGAGGACACAGCGGAACATAGCATGGGACACAGCGAGGACACAGCTGGACCCAGCGGGACACTGCGGGACACAGCAGTGACACAGCAGTAGACACAGTGGGACAAAGCGGGGGACATAGGGGGACACAGCGGGGGATACAGGGAGGACACAGCGGGACACAGCTGGGACACAGCTGGGACTCACCGGGGGACACAGCGGGGGACAAAGCGGGACACCACGGGACACAGCGGGACACACCGGT
>NW_012298804.1:0-3908 GCF_000151885.1 Dipodomys ordii | reverse complement strand
ACCACTGTGTCCTTCTGTGTCCCGCTGTGTCCCGCTGTGTCGCCCGCTTTGTCCCCGCCGTGTCCCTGCTGTGTCCCGCTTTGTCCTGCTGTGTCCCTCTGAGTCCCGTTTTGTCCTCGCTGTGTCCCCACTGTGTCCCAGGTGTGTCCCCTGCTGTGTCCCTGCTGTGTCACCGCTGTGTCAGGCTGTGTCCCGCTGTGTCCCGCTGTGTCATCGCGGTGTCCCCGCTGTGTCCCGCTGTGTAACCCGCTGTGTCCCGCTGTGTTCCTGCTGTGACATGCTGTGTCCCGCTGTGTCCCCGCTGTGTCCCCGCTTTGTCCTGCTGTGTACCCAGCTTTGTCCATCTTTGTCCCTGCTGTGTCTCGCTGTGTCCCACGCTCTGTCCCCCACTGTGTTCCGCTGTGTCCCCCACTCTGTCCGGCTGTGTCCCCCGCTGTGTCCCGCTGTGTCCCCACAGGGTCACCGCTGTTTCCCGCTATGTTCCGCTGTTTTCTGTGGTGTCCTGCTATGTCATCCGCTGTGTCCCCCGCTGAGTCCCAGCTGTGTCCCCGCTGTGTCCTGCTGTGTCCTCGCTGTGTCCCCGGCTGTCTCCCGCACTGTCCCCCACTGTGTCTCACGATTTGTCCCCGCTGTGTCCCACTGTGTCCTGCTGTGTCCCGCTGTGTCCCCCACTGTGTCCCTTTTTGTCCCCAGCTGTGTACTCCGCTGTGTCCCGCTGTGTCTCCGTTGTATCGACGCTGTGTCCCGCTGTGTCCTCTCTGTGTTCCCCGTTGTGTCCCCCGCTGTGTCATGCCGTGTCCCCCGCTGTGTCCCGTTGTGTCCCGCTGTGTCCCCCTCTGTGTCCCACGCTGTGTTCCGCTGTGTCCTCGCTGTGTCCCCTGCTGTGTCCCGTTGTGTCCCCAGCTGTGTACTCCGCTGTGTCCCGCTGTGTCCCCGCTGTATCGATGCTGTGTCCCGCTGTGTCCTTACTGTGTCCTCGCTGTGTCCCACGCTGTGTCCCCCTGTGTCCCGCTATTTTCCCCGCTGTGTCCCCCTCTGTGTCCCCCGCTGTGTCCCGCTGTGTCCCCCGCTGTGTCCCTGCTGTGTCCCGCTGTGTCCCGCTGTGTACTGCTGTGTCCCCCGCTGAGTCCCGCTGTGTCCCCGCTGTGTCCCAATGTGTCCTCGATCTATCCTCCGCTGTGTACCGCTGTGTCCATCCTGTGTCCCCCGCTGTGTCCCGCTGTGTCCCGCTCTGTCCCCTGCTATGTCCTGCTGTGTCCCCCGCTGTTTCCCGCTCTATCCTTGCTGTGTCCCCCACTGTGTGCCGCTGTGTCCTCGCTGTGTCCCCCGCTGTGTCCCGCTATGTCCTGCGGTGTCACGCTGTTTTCCCGCTGTGTCCCTGCTGTGTCCCTCTGTGTACCCCGCTGTGCCCAGTTTTGTCTCCGCTGTGTCTCACTGTGTCCCACGCTCTGTCCCACACTGTGTCCCGCCTTGTCCCGCGCTGTGTCCTGCTGTGTCCCCCGCTGTGTCCCGCTGTGTCACCCCCTGAGTCCCCGCTGTGTCACCGCTGTTTCCCGCTGTTTCCTCGCTGTGTCCCCTGCTGTCACCCTCTCTGTCCCCTGCTGTGTCTCACGCTTTTTCCCCGCTGTGTCCCACTGTGTCCCGCTGTGTCCGGCTGTGCCCCCACTGTGTCCCGTTGAGTCCACAGCTGTGTACCACACTGTGTAGCGCTGTGTCCCCGCTGTATCGACGCTGTGTCCCGCTGTGTCCCTCTGTGTCCTCGCTGTGTCCCGCTGTGTCCCACTGTGTCCTCACTGTGTCCCCCTCTGTGTCCCGCTGTGTCCCCCGCTATGTCCCGCTGTGTCCAGCTGTGTCCCGCTCTGTGCCCTCTGTGTGCCCGCTGTGTCCCGCTGTGTACTCCGTTGTGTCCAGCTGTGTCACCGCTTTGTCCCGCTGTGTCCTCTCTTTGTCTCCACTGTCCCCCGCTTTTTCCCCCGCTGTTTCCCCCGCTGAGTCCCCATTGTGTCCCCACTGTGTCCCGCTGTGTCCCGCTGTGTCCTAGCTGTGTCCCCCGCTGTGTCGCGCTGTGTCCCGCTGTGTCATCCGCTGTCTCCCGCTCTGTCCCCCGCTGTGTCTCACGCTTTATACGTTCTGTGTCCCACTCTGTCCCGCTGTGTCCCGCTGTGCCCACACTGTGTCCCGTTGTGTCCACAACTGTGTATCCCGCTGTGACCCCGATGAGTCCCCGCTGTGTCCCCGCTGTGTCCCCCGCTGTCTCCCACTCTGTCCCCCGCTGTGTCTCACGCTTTGTCCCCGCTGTGTCCCACTGTGTCCCGCTGTGTCCCTCTGTGCCCACACTGTGTCCCGTTGTGTCCCCAGCTGTGTACCACGCTGTGTAACGCTGTGTCCCCGCTGTATCTACGCTGTTCCTCGCTGTGTCCTGCTGTGTCCCCCGCTGTGTCCCACTTTCTCCTAGCTGGGTCCCCCGCTGGGTCCCGCTGGGTCCCCCGCTGGGTCCCACTGTGTTCCGCTGTGTCCCACTCTGTCCCTGCTGTGTCCCGCTGTGTCCCGCTGTGTCCCCCTGTGTGCGCGCTGTGTCCCGCTTTGTACTCCGTTGTGTCCAGCTGTTTCACCGCTGTGTCCCCCGCTTTGTCCCGCTGTGTCCCGCTGTGTCCTCGGTGCCTCCCCCGCTGTGTCCCGCTGTGTCCCAAGCTGTGTTCCGCTGTGTCCCCCGCTGTGTCCCGCTGTGTCCCGCTATGTCCCTGCTGTGTCCCACTGTGTCCCCCGCTGTGTCCCGCTGTGTCCCTGCTGTGACCCGCTCTGTCCCCGCTGTATTGACGCTGTGTCCCGGTGTGTCCCACTGTGTCCGCGCTGTGTTCCCGGCTGTGTCCCGCTGTGTACCCCTCTGTGTCCCCCGCTGTGTCCCGCAGTGTCCCCGGCTGTGACCCGCTGTGTTCCGCTGTGTCCCCCGCTGTGTCCCCACTGTGTGCCCCCGGTGTCCCGCTGTGTCCCCTCTCTGTCCCCAGCTGTCCCCCGCTGTTTCCCCCGCTGTGTCCCACTGTGTCGCCCGTTTTGCCCCGCTGTGCCCCTGCAGTGTCCCCGCTGTGTCCCACTGTGTCCCACTGTGTCCCGTGTTGTCCTGCTTTGGCCCCCGCTGTGACCTCGCTGTGTTTCTCTCTGTGTCCCGCTGTGTACCCTTCTGTGTCCTCCTCTGTGTCCCGCTGTGTATCCCGCTGTGTCCAGCTGTGTCCTCGCTGTGTCCCCCGCTGTCTCCTGCTTTGTCCCACGCTGTGTCCCGCTGTGACCCGCTGTGTCCTCGCTGTGTCCCCCGCTGTGTCCCGTTGTGTCCCGCTGTGTCCCCGCTGTGTCCCGCTGTGTCACCTCTCTGTCCTCTGCTGTCCCCCCTGTGTCCCCCGCTGTGTCCCGCTGTGTCCCGCTGTGTCCTGCTGTGTCAAACTGTGTCCCTTGTTGTCCCGCTTTGTCCCCCACTGTGACCTCGTTGTGTTTCCCGCTGTGTCCCGCTGTGTACCACTCTGTGACCCCGCTGTGTACCGCTCTGTACCCCGCTGTGTCCCGCTTTGTTCCCGCAGTGTACCCGCTGTGTCCCGCTGTGTCCTCGCTGTGTCCACTGCTGTGTCCCGTTGTGTCCCCAGCTGTGTACCCCGCTGTGTCCAGCTGTGTCTCCGCTGTATCGACGCTGTGTCCTGCTGGGTCCCGCTGTGTCCTCGCTGTGTTCCCCGTTGTGTCCCGCTGTGTACCCCGCTGTGTCCCCCGCTGTGTCCCTGCTGTGTCCCTGCTGTGTCCCCACTGTGTCCCGCTGTGTCCCGCTTTGTCCTCGCTGTGTACCAAGCTGTGTTCCGCTGTGTCCCCCGCTGTGTCCCGCTGTATCCCGCTGAGTCCCCGCTGGTGTCCCGATGTGTCCCCCGCTG
>NW_012298803.1:0-2454 GCF_000151885.1 Dipodomys ordii | reverse complement strand
ACCTGAAGCAGAGGAGAAGGAGGAGAAGCAGAATCTGGAGAAGTCGAAGGAAAAGCAGAAGCAGAAAGAGAAGCAAAAGCAGAAGGAGAAGCAGAACTAGAAGCAGAAGAAACAGAAGAAGCAGAGGCAGTAGCAGAAGAAGCAGAAGATGCAGAAGCAGAAGGAGAAGCAGAAGGAAAAGCAGAAGAACGAGAAGGTGAAGGAGAAGGAGAAACAGAAGGAGAAGCAGAAAGAGAAGCAGAAGAAGGAGCAGGAGAAGGAAAAGCAGCAGGAGAAGCAGAAAGAGCAGCAGAAGGAGGAGCAGGAGATGAAGAAACAGGAGAAGCATAAGCAGAACAAACAGGAAAAGGACAAGAAGCAGAAGCAGAAGGAGAAGCAGATACAGAAGGAGAAGCAGAAAGAGAAGGAGGGGAAGCAGAAGAAGATGAAGCAGGAGAAACAGACGCATAAGAATCCTTAGAAGCAGAAGGAGAACCTGAACCAGAAGGAGAAGCAGGAGAAGCAGAAGAAGCAGAATCTGGAGAAGCAGATGGAGAAGCAAAAGGAGAAGCAGAAGCAGAAAGAGAATCAAAAGCAGAAGGAGAAGCAGAAGAAACAGAAGAAGTAGAAGCAGTAGCAGTTGTAGCAGAAGCAGAACGAGAAGCAGAAGGAAAAGCAGAAGAACAAGAAGGAGAAGGGAAACAGAAGGACAAGCAGTAGGAGAATAAGAAGGAGAAGCAGAAGAAGGAGAAGCAGAAGCAGAAGAAGATGCAGAAGGAGAAGCAGGAGAAGCAGAAGAAGCAGAAGCAGAAGGAGAAGGAGAAGTAGGAGAAGGAGAAGGAAGAGCCGCAGAAGCAATAGGAGAAGCAGAAGGAGAAGCAGAAGCAGAATGAGAAGCAGAAATAGAAGCAGTAGAAGAAGAAGAAGCAGGAAAAGCAGAAGCAGCAGAAAGAGAAGAAGAAGAAGAAGAAGAAGAAGAAGAAGAAGAAGAAGAAGAAGAAGAAGAAGAAGAAGAAGAAGAAGAAGAAGAAGAAGAAGAAGAAGAAGAAGAAGAAGAAGAAGAAGAAGGAGAAGCAGAAGAAGGAGAAGCAGGAGAAGCAGAAGAAGGAGAAGCAGGAGAAGCAGAAGCAGAAGAAAAAGAATAAGCATAATAAGCAGAATCAGAGGGAGAAGCAGAAGAAGGAAAAGCAGAAGCAGAAGAAGCAGCAGAAGGAGAAGCAGAAGCAGAAGAAGATGCAGAAGGAGAAGCAGGAGAAGCAGAAGACGGAGAAGGAGAAGGCGAAAGAGAAGGATTAGGAGTAGGAGAAGCAAAAGGATAAGCAGAAGCAGAAAGAGACGCAGAAGGAGAAGCAGCACGAGAAGTAGGAGAAGCAGGAGAAGCAGAAGCAGGAGAATCAGAAGAAACAGAAGACGCAGAAGCAGAATGAGAAGCAGAAGGAGAAATTGAAGCAGAAGCAGAAGGAGAAGCAGAAGCAGAATGAAAAGCAGAAGAAGGAGAAGGAGAAGCAGAAAGAGAAGCACAACGAGAAGCAGGAGAAGCAGAAGCAGGAGAAGCAGAAGCAGAAGAAACATAGGAAGGAGAAAAAGCAGATGCAGAAGGAGAAGCAGAAACAGAAGGAAAAACAGAAAGAGAAGCAGGAGAAGCAGAAGAAGCAGCAGCAGGAGAAGCAGAAGTAGAAGAAGTAGAAGCAGAACCTGAAGCAGAAGGAGAAGCAGGAGAAGCAGAATCTGGAGAAGCAGAAGGAGAAGCTGAAGCAGAAAGAGAAGCAAAAGCAGAAGGAGAAGCAGAACTAGAAGCAGAAGAAACAGAAGAAGCAGAGGCAGTAGCAGAAGAAGCAGAAGATGCAGATGCAGAAGGAGAAGCTGAAGGGAAAGCAGAAGAACGAGAAGGTGAAGGAGAAGGAGAAACAGAAGGAGAAGCAGAAAGAGAAGCAGAAGAAGGAGCAGGAGAAGGAAAAGCAGCAGGAGAAGCAGAAAGAGCAGCAGAAGGAGGAGCAGGAGATGCAGAAACAGGAGAAGCATAAGCAGAACAAACAGGAAAAGGACAAGAAGCAGAAGCAGAAGGAGAAGCAGATACAGAAGGAGAAGCAGAAAGAGAAGGAGGGGAAGCAGAAGAAGCTGAAGCAGGAGAAACAGAAGCATAAGAATGTGAAGAAGCAGAAGGAGAACCTGAAGCAGAAGGAGAAGCAGGAGAAGCAGAAGAAGCAGAATATGGAGAAGCAGAAGGAGAAGCAGAAGGAGAAGCAGAAGCAGAAAGAGAATCAAAAGCAGAAGGAGAAGCAGAAGAAACAGAAGAAGTAGAAGCAGTAGCAGTTGTAGCAGATGCAGAAGGAGAAGCAGAAGGAAAATCAGAAGAACAAGAAGGAGAAGGGAAACAGAAGGAGAAGCAGTAGGAGAATAAGAAGGAGAAGGAGAAGAAGGAGAAGGAGAAGCTAGAAGCTGAAGAAGATGCTGAAGGAGAAGCTGAAGAAGCTG
>NW_012298802.1:0-1454 GCF_000151885.1 Dipodomys ordii | reverse complement strand
AGCAAAGGTTACCGATTGAAGGTCGCAGAGGGAGCACTGGATTTGGGAGCAGAGAGCATAGCAGAGATCAGAGAACAAAGATCAGAGCAGATGAGAGCAGAGGGAATTGAGCAGAGCAAAGGATAGCTGATGCAGAGATGTGAAGGAGAAGCAGATAGAGAAGCACAACGAGAAGCAGGAGAAGCAGAAGCAGGAGAAGCAGAAGCAGAAGAAACATAGGAAGGAGAAGAAGCAGATGCAGAAGGAGAAGCAGAAACAGAAGGAAAAGCAGAAAGAGAAGCAGGAGAAGCAGAAGAAGCAGCAGCAGGAGAAGCAGAAGCAGAAGAAGCAGAAGCAGAACCTGAAGCAGAAGGAGAAGCAGAAGAAGCAGAATCTGGAGAAGCAGAAGGAGAAGCAGAAGCAGAAAGAGAAGCAAAAGCAGAAGGAGAAGCAGAACTAGAAGCAGAAGAAACAGAAGAAGCAGAGGCAGTAGCAGAAGAAGCAGAAGATGCAGAAGCAGAAGGAGAAGCAGAAGGAAAAGCAGAAGAACGAGAAGGTGAAGGAGAAGGAGAAACAGAAGGAGAAGCAGAAAGAGAAGCAGAAGAAGGAGCAGGAGAAGGAAAAGCAGCAGGAGAAGCAGAAAGAGCAGCAGAAGGATGAGCAGGAGATGAAGAAACAGGAGAAGCATAAGCAGAACAAACAGGAAAAGGACAAGAAGCAGAAGCAGAAGGAGAAGCAGATACAGAAGGAGAAGCAGAAAGAGAAGGAGGGGAAGCAGAAGAAGCTGAAGCAGGAGAAACAGAAGCATAAGAATGTGAAGAAGCAGAAGGAGAACCTGAAGCAGAAAGAGAAGCAGGAGAAGCAGAAGAAGCAGAATCTGGAGAAGCAGAAGGAGAAGCAAAAGGAGAAGCAGAAGCAGAAAGAGAATCAAAAGCAGAAGGAGAAGCAGAAGAAACAGAAGAAGTAGAAGCAGTAGCAGTTGTAGCAGAAGCAGAACGAGAAGCAGAAGGAAAAGCAGAAGAACAAGAAGGAGAAGGGAAACAGAAGGACAAGCAGTAGGAGAATAAGAAGGAGAAGCAGAAGAAGGAGAAGCAGAAGCAGAAGAAGATGCAGAAGGAGAAGCAGGAGAAGCAGAAGAAGCAGAAGCAGAAGGAGAAGGAGAAGTAGGAGAAGGAGAAGGAAGAGCCGCAGAAGCAATAGGAGAAGCAGAAGGAGAAGTAGAAGCAGAATGAGAAGCAGAAATAGAAGCAGTAGAAGAAGAAGAAGCAGGAAAAGCAGAAGCAGCAGAAAGAGAAGAAGAAGAAGAAGAAGAAGAAGAAGAAGAAGAAGAAGAAGAAGAAGAAGAAGAAGAAGAAGAAGAAGAAGAAGAAGAAGAAGAAGAAGAAGAAGAAGAAGAAGGAGAAGGAGAAGCAGAAGAAGGAGAAGCAGGAGAAGGAGAAGCAGAAGCAGAAGAAAAAGAATAAGCATAAGAAGCA
>NW_012298801.1:0-3909 GCF_000151885.1 Dipodomys ordii | reverse complement strand
CGGGACACAGCGGGACACAGTGGGGATACAGTGGGACACAGCGGGACAAAGCGGGGGACACAGCGGGACACAGCTGGGGACACAGCGAGGACACAGCGGGATACAGCGGGGGACACAGTGAGGACACAGCGGGACACAGCCGGGGAAAAAGCGGGACACAGCGCGGACACAGCAGTGGACACAGCGGGACACAGCAGGGGACACAGCCGGACACAGCGGGGGAAACAGTGGGGGACACTGTGGGACACAGTGGGACACAGCGGGGGACACATGGGGAACACATCGGGACACAGCGGGGACACAGCGGGACTCAGCCGGGGACACAGCAGTATACAGCAGGACACAGCGGGGACACAGCAGGGACACAGCGTGGGATACAGCGGGACACAGCGGGACACAGCGGGGAACACAGCGGGACATAGAGGGGGACACAGAGGGGTACACAGAGGGACACACCGGGAAGACAGCTGGACACAGCGGGGTACACAGTGGGAAACAGGGTGCACACAGTGGGGACACAGCGGGGGACACAGCAGGACACAGCGGGTCACAGTGGGGGACACAGCGGGGGACAGAGCGGGGGACAGCAGAGGACAGAGAGGGGACACAGTGGCGACACAGAGGGGACGCAGCTGGGGACAAAGCGTGGGACAAAATGGGACACCACGGGACACAGTGTTACACAGCGGGACACAGCGGGGACACTGCGGGACACAGCAAGATAAAGCAGGGGACACAGCGGGACACAGCGGGGGACAGAGGGCGACACAGCGGGACACAGTGGCGAACACAGCGAGGACACAGCGGGACACAACGGGACACAGCGTCGATACAGAGGGGAGGCAGCGTTACATAGCGTGGTACACACTGTGGACACAACGGGACACAGTGGGGGCACAGCGGGACACAGTGGGACACAGCGGGGAGACAGCAGGGACACAGTGGAGGACACAGCGGGACACAGCGGGTCACAGCGGGGAACACAGCGGGACACAGCAGGGACACAGCGAGGACACAGCGGGTCACAGCGGGACACAGCGTGGGACAAAGCAGGAGACAGCGAGGGACAAAGAGAGGACCCAGCTGGACACAGCGGGGTACACAGCGGGACACAGCGGGGGACACAGAAGGGTACACAGCTGGACAAAGCGAGAAACACAGCGAGGTCACACCGGGGGACAAAGCGGGACAACACGGGACACAGTGTGACACAGTGTGACACAGCGGGGACACTGCAGGGGCACAGCGGGAGACACAGCGGGGGACAGCAGGGGACAGAGAGGGGACACAGCGGGAGACACAAAGTGGGACAGCAGGGGACAGAGAAAGGACACAGCGGAACACAGCGGGAACACAGCTGGACACAGCGGGAAACACAGCGGGACAAAGGGGGCACACAGTGGGGACACAGCGGGGGACAAAGTAGGACACAGCGGGTCACAGCGGGGGACACAGCGGGACACAGAGGGGGACACAGAGGGGTACACAGCGGGACACAGCCGGGAACACAGCGCGGACACAGTTAGACAAACCGGGACACAGCGGGACACAGCGGTACACAGCGGGACACAGCGGGGGACACAGTGGGACAAAGCGGGGACACAGCAGGACACAGCGGGACACAGCGGGGGACACAGCGGTACACAGCTTGGGACACAGCGAGGACAAAGCGGGACACAGCGGGACACAGCGGGGACACAGCAGGGACACAGCAGGGACACAGCGAGGGACACAGCGGGGGACACAGCAGGACACAACGAGGAACACATCGAGGACACAGCGGGACCCAGCAGGACACAGCGTCGATACAGAGGGGACACAGCGGGACACAGCGGGGTACACAGCTGAGGACACAACGGGACACAGCGGTGGACACAGCGAGGACACAGCGGGACACAGCGGGGACACTGCGGGAACATAGCGGGACACAGCGGGTACAGAGCGGGACACAGCGGGGTCACAGAGTGGTACACAGCGGGACACATCGGGAAACAAAGCGAGGTCACAGTGGGAGACAAAGCGGGACAACACGGAACACAGTGTGACACAGCGGGACACAGCGGGGTACACAGAGGGACACAGCGGGCACACAGCGGGGACACAGCGGGACACAACGGGACACAGCGGGGACACAGTGGGACACAGCGGGACAAAGCGGCAGACACGGCGGGACACAGCAGGCACACAGCGGGGACACAGCGGGACACAGCGGGGACAGAGCGGGACACAGCCGGACACAGCGGGACACAGCAGGGGACACAGCGGGACACAGTTGGGGACCCAGTGAGGACACAGCGGGACACAGCAGGGGACACAGCGAGGACACAGTGGGACACAGCCTCGATACAGCGGGGACACAGCGTTACACAGGGTGGTACACAGCTTTGGACACAACGGGACACAGCGGGGAACACAGCGAGGACACAGCGGGACACAGTGGGACACAGCAGGGACAAAGCGTGAGACACAGCGGGGGACAGAGAGGAAGAAAGCAGGGGACACAGCGAGGACACAGCGGGACACAGCGGTGACACAACGGGGACTCAGCGGGGGACACAGCGTGGCACAGCGGGGGACACAGTGGGACACAGCGGGGGACACTGCGGGACACAGTGTGGGACAGAGCGTGGGACACAGCGAGACACAGCGGGTACAAAGCTGGACACAACGGGGTACACAGAGGGACACAGCAGGGACACAGCGGGGAAACAGCGAGGACACAGCGGCACACAGTGGGGGACACAGAAGGACAGAGCGGGACACAGCGGGGGACAAAGCAGGACATAGCGGGGGACACAGCGGGGACACAGCGGGACACAGCGTGGGACACAGGAAGGACACAGAGGTACACAGCGGGGGACAGAGCGAGGACACATTGGGACACAGCGGGACTCAGAGGGGGACACAGCAGTACACAGCGGGACACAGCGGGACACAGAGGGGAAAGAGCATGGACACAGGGGGGGACACAGCGAGACACAGCGGGGGACACAGAGGGGTACACAGCGGGACACAGCGGGGAAAAAAGCGAGGCCACAGCGGAACACAGCGTGGGACACAGAGGGACACAGTGGGACACAGTGGGGACAAAGCAGTAGACACAGCGGGACACAATGGCGGACACAGCGGGACACAGCGAGGGACACAGGGAGGACACAGCGGGACCCAGCGGGACCCAGCCTCGATACAGCGGGGACAGAGCGGGACACAGCGAGGTACACAGCTGGGGACACAACAGGACACAGCGGGGGACACAGCGAGGACACAGCGGGACACAGCGAAACTCAGCGGGGGACAAAGTGGGAGACAGCGGGGGACACAGCGAGCACACAGCAGGACACAGCGGCCACACAGAGGGGACTCAGTGGGGGACACAGCGGGGGACAAAGAGGGACACCACGGGACACAGTGAGACACAGCGGGACACAGCGGGACACTGTGGGGACACAGTAGGACAAAGCGGGGGACACAGCGGGACACAACGGAACAAAGCGGGGGACAGAGCGGAGACAGAGTAGGGCCACAGAGGGACACCTCGGTGACACAGCTGGACACAGTGGGGTACACAGCGGGACACAGCGGGCACACAGCGGGGACACAGCGGGACACAGCGGGCACACAGCGGGGACAGAGCGGGACACAGTCGGACACAGCGGGACACAGTGGGGGACACAGCGGGACACAGCGTGGGACCCAGCGAGGACACAGCGGGACACAGCGCGGGACACAGCGAGGACACAGCGGGGGACACAGCAGGGGACACAGCGGGACACAGCGGGGAACACAGCGAGGACACAGCGGGACACAGCGGGACACAGCGTCGATACAGAGGGGACTCAGCGGAGGACACAGCGGGGGAAACAGCGGGGGACAAAGTGGGACACCACTGGACACAGTGTGACACAGCGG
>NW_012298800.1:0-3909 GCF_000151885.1 Dipodomys ordii | reverse complement strand
GTGTCCACAGCTGTGTACCACGCTGTGTAACGCTGTGTCCCCGCTATATCGACGCTGTGTCCCGCTGGGTCCCGCTGTGTCCTCGCAGTGTTCCCCGCTGTGTCCCGCTGTGTCCCCCGCTGTGTCCCCCGCTGTGTCCTCTCTGTGTCCCCCAATATATCCCGCTGTGTCCTCTATGGGTCCCCCGCTGTGTCCCGGTGTGTCACACTGTGTCCCATGGTGTCCTGCTGTGTTTTTGCTGTGTCCCCCGCTGTCCCCCACTTTGTCCCTAGCTGTGTCCCGCTGTGTCCCGCTGTTTCCTCGCTGTGTCCCCCGCTGTGTCCCGCTGTGTCCTTGCTGTGTCCCCCCTTGTGTTTCGCTGTTTCCTCGATGTGTCCCCCCCTGTGTGCCGTTGTGTCCCCAGCTGTGTACCCCGTTGTGTCCCGCTGTGTCCCCGCTGTATCAACGCTGTGTCCCGCTGTGTCCCGCTGTGTCCTCGCTGTGTACCGCTCTGTACCCCTCTGTGTCCCCCGCTGTGTCCCGCTGTGTACTGCTGTGTCCCCCACTGAGTCCCGCTGTGTCCACCCTGTGTCCCCCGCTTTTTCTCTCTTTTTCTCTCTTTGTCCCGCTGTGTCCTCGCTGTGTTCCCCGCTGTGTCCCGCTGTGTCCCCCACTGTGTCCCCCGCTGTGTCCCGCTGTGTCCCCCGCTTTGTGCCCGCTGTGTCCCGCTGTGTACTCCGTTGTGTCCAGCTGTGTCCCGCTGTGTCCTCCGCTGTGTCCCGCTGTGTCCCATTGTGTCCCGCTCTGTCCCTTCTGTGTCCTCGCTGTGTACTCCTTTGTGTCAGGCTGTGTCAACGCTGCGTCTCGCTGTGTCCCCTCTCTGTCTCCGCTGTCCCCCGCTGTGTCCCCCGCTGTGTCCCGCTGTGTCCCGCTGTGTCCCCGCTTTGTCCTGCTGTGTCCCCGCAGTGTCCCCACTGTGTCCTGCTGTGTCCCGCTGTGTCCCCCGCATGGTCCAGCTGTGTCCTTGCTGTGTCCCCGCTGTGTCCTGTTGTGTCCTCGCTGTGTCCCCCACTGTGTCCCGTTGTGTCCACAGGTGTGTACCCCGCTGTGTCGCGCTGTGTCCCCGCTGTATCGACGCTGTATCCTGCTGTGTCCTTCCTGTGTTCCCCGCTGTGTCCCGCTGTGTCCCCGCTGTGTGCCTGCTGTGTCCCGCTGTGTACTTCGTTGTGTCCAGCTGTGTCACCGCTCTGTCCAGGCTGTGTCCCCGCTGTGTCTCACTGTGTCCTCACTGTGTCCCCCTCTGTGTCCCGCTGTGTCCCCCGCTATATGTCCCGCTGTGTCCCGCTCTGTCCCGCTCTGTCCCCACTTTGTGCCCGCTGTGTCCCGCTGTGTACTCCGTTGTGTCCAACTGTGTCACCACTGTGTCCCGCTGTGTCCTCTCTTTGTCTCAACTGTCCCCCGCTGTGTCCCCCGCTGTGTCCCGCTGTGTCCCGCTGTGTCCCCCGTTTTGTCCCGCTGTGTCGACGCAGTGTTCCCTCTGTGTCCTGCTGTGTCACACTGTGTCCCATGGTGTCCCGCTTTTTCCCCCGCTGTTTCCCCCTGCTGAGTCCTCTTTGTGTCCCCATTGTGTCCCGCTGTGTCCTAGCTGTGTCCCTCGCTGTGTCCCGCTGTATCCCCGCTGTGTCCCAAGCTGTGTCCCGCTGTGTCCCGCTGTGTACCCCGCTGTGTCCCGCTATGTTCCCGCAGTGTCCCCGCTGTGTCCTGCTGTGTCCCACTGTGTCCTCGCTGTGTCCCCCGCTGTGTCCCGTTGTGTCACCAGCTGTGTAACCCGCTGTGTACCGCTGTGTCCCCGCTGTTTCGATGCTGTGTCTTGCTGTGTCCCAATGTGTCCTCGCTGTGTCCCCCACTGTGTTCTGCTGTGTCACCCACTGTGTCTCGCTGTGTCCCCCGCTGTGTCCCGCTGTGTCACCGCTGTTTCGCGCTGTGTCCCGCTGTGTTGCGTGGTGTCCCGCTTTGTCCCCCGCTGTGTCCCCAGCTGAGTCCCCGCTGTGTCCCCGCTGTGTCCCGCTGTGTCCTCGCTGTGTCCTCCGCTGTCTCCCTCTCTGTCCCCCACTGTGTATCACGATTTATCCCATCTGTGTCCCACTCTGTCCCACTGTGTTTCGCTGTGTCCACCACTGTGTCCCTTTGTGTCCCCAGCTGTGTAACCCGCTGTGTAACGCTGTGAATCCCGCTGTATCGAGGCTGTGTCCCGCTGGGTCCCGCTGTGTCCTTGCTCTGTTATTCGTGCTGTCCCCCTCTGTCCCCCGCTGTGTCCCCCGCTCTGTCCCACTGTGTCCCCTGCTGTGTCCCGTTGTGTCCCGCTGTGTCCCCAGCTGTGCCCCTGCTGTGTCCCCGCTGTGTCACGCTGTGTCCTGCTGTGTCCCACTGTGTCCCGCTGTAACCCTGTTGAGTCCCCCAGTGTCCCAGCTGTGTCCTGCTCTGTCGTCGCTCTGTCCTCCGCTGTGTCCCGCTGTGTCCTCTGCTGTGTCCCGCTGTGTCAGTCTGTGTCCCGCTGTATCCCGCTGTGACCCCGCTGAGTCCCCGCTGTGTCCTCGCTGTGTCCCCCGCTGTGTCCCGCCGTGTCCTCGCTGGGTCCCCCGCTGTGTCCCACTGTGTCCCGCTCTGTCCCTGCTGTGTCCTGCTGTGTCCCTCTGTGTCCCCGCTTTGTGCCCGCTGTGTCCCGCTGTGTACTTCGTTGTGTCAGGCTGTGTCCCCCGCTTTGTCCCGCTGTGTCCCCGCAGTGTCCCCGCTGTGTCCCGCTGTGTCACACTGTGTCCAATGGTGTCCTGCTTTGTCCCCAGCTGTGTCCCCCGCTGAGTCCCCTCGGTGTCCTGCTGTATCCTTGCTGTGTGCCCCGCTGTCTCCCACTTTGTCCCACGCTGTGTCCCACTGTGTCCTCGCTGTGTCCCCCGCTGTGTCCCGCTTTGTCCCATGCTGTGTCCCCAGCTGAGTCCCCGCTGTGTCCCCGCTGTGTACCGCTGTGTCCTCGCTGTGTCCCCCGCTGTCTCCCGCTCTGTCCCCCGCTGTGTCTCACGCTTTATCCCGTCTGTGTCCCACTCTGTCCCGCTGTGTCCCGCTGTGTCCACCACTGTGTCCCTTTGTGTCCCCAGCTGTGTAACCCGCTGTGTAACGCTGTGAATCCCGCTGTATCGAGGCTGTGTCCCGCTGGGTCCCGCTGTGTCCTTGCTCTGTTATTCGTGGTGTCCCCCTCTGTCCCCCGCTGTGTCCCCCGCTCTGTCCTACTGTGTCCCCCGCTGTGTCCCTGCTGTGTCCCTGCTGTGTCCCCCGCTGAGTCCCCTCGGTGTCCTGCTGTGTCCTCGCTGTGTGCCCCGCTGTCTCCCACTTTGTCCCACGCTGTGTCCCACTGTGTCCTCGCTGTGTCCCCCGCTGTGTCCCGCTATGTCCCCGCTGTGTCCCAAGCTGTGTCCCGCTGTTTGCCCCGCTGTGTCCTGCTATGTTCCCGCAGTGTCCCCGCTGTGTCCCTGCTGTGTCCTGCTGTGTCCTCGATGTGTCCCCCGCTGTGTTCCGTTGTGTCCCCAGCTGTGTACCCCGCTGTGTCCCCGCTGTATCGACGCTGTGTCCCGCTGTGTCCCGCTGTGTCCCGCTTTGTCCCCCGCTCTGTCCCCCGCTGAGTCCCCGCTGTGTCCCCGCTGTGTCCCGCTCTGTCCTCCCTGTGTCCCCCGCTGTGTCCCGCTGTGTCCCCTGCTGTGTCCCGCTGTGTCTACTGCTGTGTTCCTGCTGTGTCCCGCTGTGTCCTGCTGTGTCCCCCTGTGTCCTCACTGTGTCCCACGCTGTGTTCCGCTGAGTACTTGCTGTGTCCCCCGATGTGCCCCGTTGTGTCCCCAGGTGTGTACCCCGCTGTGGCCCACTCTGTCCCCGCTGTATCGA
>NW_012298799.1:0-2266 GCF_000151885.1 Dipodomys ordii | reverse complement strand
TCACTCTGTCCTCGCTTTGTCCCCGCTATGTCCCGCTGTGTCCCTGCTGTGTCCGTGCTGTGTTCCACTCTCTACCGCTGTGTGCAGCTCAGTGTCCTCCGCTGTGTCCCCCGCTGTGTCCCGCTGTGTCCCGATTTGTCCCCCGCTGTGTCCCGCTGTTTCCGACTGTGCCCCTGCTGTGTCCCCGCTGTGTCCCGCTGTGTACCACACTGTGTCCCACTGTGTCCCCCGCTGTGTCCCTGCTGTGTCCCTTTGTGTCCCGCTGTGTCCCGCTGTGTACCCTGCAGTGTCCTGCTGTGTCCCCCGATGTGTCCCGCTGTGTCCCGCTGTGCCCCCGGCTGTGTCCCCTGCTGTGTCCCGCTCTTTCCGTCTGTGTCCCTCTGTGTCCTTGCTGTGTCCCCATTTGTGTCCAGCTGTGTCCCGATGTGTCCCGCTGTGTCGCCGCTTTGTCACTGCTGTGTCTCGCTGTGTCCCGCTGTGTCCACGCTGTGTCCCGCTCTGTCCCAGGCTGTGTCACGCTGTGTCCCCCGCTGTGTTCCGCTGTGTCGCTGCTGTGTCCCGCTGTGTAACCGCTGTCTCCCCGGTGTGTCCCTCTGTGTCCCCGCTGTGTCCCCGCTGTGTCCCCACTCTGTCCCTCTGTGTCCCACTCTGTCCCCACTGTGTCCCTCTTTGTCCCTCTGTGTCCCCCGCTGTGTCCCGCTGTGTCCCTAGCTGTGTCCGGTTGTGTTTCCCGCTGTGTCCCGCTGTGTCCTGCAGTGTACCCCCTGTGTCCCGCTGTGTACCGATGTGTCCCCCTGTGTCCCCGCTGTGTCTCCCTGCTGTCCCCCGCTGTGTCCCCACTGTGTTCCGCTGTGTCCCCGCTGTGTCCCCGCTGTGTCTCCCTGCTGTCCCCCGCTGTATCCCCTCTGTGTCCCGCTGTGTCCCGCTGTGTCCTCGCTGTGTCCCCGCTGTTTCCCGCTGTGTCCTGCTGTGTCCGGCTGTGTCCCCGCTGTCCCCCGCTGTGTCCCCTGCTGTGTCCCATCTGTGTCCAGCTGTGTCCCGTTTTGTCCCGCTGTGTCCCGCTGTGTCCCCGCTTTGTCCCGCACTTTGTCCCCGCTGTGTCCCGCTGTGTCCCGCTATGTCCCCCGCTGTGTACCGCTGTATCCCCTGCTGTGTCCCCTGCTGTGTCCCGCTGTGTCCCCGTTGTTCCCCGGTTTGTCCTCACTGTCCCCCGCTGTGTCCCTCGCTGTGTACCTCTATGTCTCGCTCTGTCCTCGCTTTGTTCCTGCGATGTCCAGCTGTGTCCCCGCTGTGTCCCTGCTGTGTTCCACTCTCTCCCGCTGTGTGCAGCTCTGTGTCCCACGATGTGTCCCGCGCTGTGTCCCCCTGTATCCCGGTTTGTTCTGCTTTGTCCCCCGCTGTGTCTCACTGTTTCCCACTGTGCCCCTGCTGTGTCCCAGCTGTGTCCCGCTGTGTACCCCGCTGTGTCCCACTGTGTCCCCGCTGTGTCCCCTGCTGTGTCCCGCTGTGTCCCGCTGTGTCCCACTGTGTAACCTGCAGTGTCCTGCTGTGTCCCGCGATGTGTCCCGCTGTGTCTCGCTGTGTCCCCAATGTGTCCCGCTGTGTCCCCGCTGTGTCCCCTGCTGTGTCCCGCTGTGTCCTCGGCTGTGTCCCTGGCTGTGTCCCGGTCTTTCCCGCTGTGTCCTTGCTGTGTCCCCATTTGTGTCCTGCTGTGTCCTCGCTGGGTCACCCGCTGTGTCCCGCTGTGTCCCCATGTGTCACGCTGTGTCCTCTCTGTGTATCCTGTGTCCCGCTGTGTCCTCGCTGTGTCCCCCGCTGTTTCCCCGCTGTGACCCGATGTGTCCCTGCTGTGTCCCTGCTGTGTCCCGCTGTGTCCCGCTCTGTCCCGCTGTGTCCCCGATGTCCCCTGCTGTGTCCCATTGTGTCCCCGCTGTCCGCATGTGTCTCCCCACTGTTCCCCGTTGTGTCCCCCGCTGTGTCCCGCTGTGTCCTTGCTGTGTCCCGGGTTGTGTCGCAGTGTGTCCCGCGCTGTGTCCCCCACTGTGTTCAGCTGTGTCCCCCGCTGTGTCCCGCTGTGTCCCGCTGTGTCCCCGCTGTCCGCCGGTGTGTCACCGCTGTCCCCCGCTGTATCCCACGCTGTGTCCTGCTGTGTCCTCGCTGTGTCTCACTGTGTCCCTGCTGTGTCCCACTGTGTTCTTTGCTGTGTCCCCCGCTGAGTCCGCTGTGTCCCCCGCTGTTTACCGCTGTGTCCCCCACTGTGTCCCCG
>NW_012298798.1:0-3909 GCF_000151885.1 Dipodomys ordii | reverse complement strand
CCGAAGAAGCAGAAGCAGAACCTGAAGCAGAAGAAGAAGCAGAAGAAGCAGAATCTGGAGAAGCAGAAGGAGAAGCAGAAGCAGAAAGAGAAGCAAAAGCATAAGGAGAAGCATAAGGAGAAGCAGAAGAAACAGAACAAGCAGAGGCAGTAGCAGAAGAAACAGAAGATGCAGAAGCAGAAGGAGAAGCAGAAGGAAAAGCAGAAGAACGAGAAGGAGAAGGAGAAGGAGAAACAGAATGAGAAGCAGAAAGAGAAGCAGAAGAAGGAGCAGGAGAAGGAAAAGCAGCGTGAAAAGCAGAAAGAGCAGCAGAAGGAGGAGCAGGAGATGCAGAAACAGGAGAAGCATGAGCAGAACAAACAGGAGAAGGACAAGAAGCAGAAGCAGAAGGAGAAGCAGAAGCAGAAGGAGAAGCAGAAAGAGAAGGAGGGGAAGCAGAAGAAGCAGAAGCAGGAGAAGCAGAAGCATAAGGACCCGAATTACGAAGAAGGAGAACCTGTAGCAGAAAGAGAAGCAGGAGAAGCAGAAGAAGCAGAATCTGGAGAAGCAGAATGAGAAGCAGAAGGAGAAGCAGAAGCAGAAAGAGAATCAAAAGCAGAAGGAGAAGCAGAAGAAACAGAAGAAGTAGAAGCAGTAGCAGTTGTAGCAGAAGCAGAAGGAGAAGCAGAAGTAAAAGCAGAAGTACAAGAAGGAGAAATAGAAACAGAAGGAGAAGCAGAAGGAGAAGCAGAAAGAGAAGCAGGTAAAGCGGAAAAAGAAGAAGCAGAAGGAGAATAAGAAGGAGAAGCAGAAGAAGGAGAAGGAGAAGCAGAAGCAGAAGAAGATGCAGAAGGAAAAGCAGAAGAAGCAGAAGCAGAAGGAGAAGCAGGAAAAGCAGAAGAAGCAGAAGCAAAAGGAGAAGCAAAAGAAGGAGAAGGAGAAGCAGAGGCAGAAGAAGAAGCATAAGGACAAGCACAAGCAGAAGGAGATGCAGAAGGAGAAGCAGGAGAAGCAGAAGAAGCAGAAGATGAAGGAGAAGCAGAAGTAGGAGAAGGAGAAGGAGGAGAAGCAGAAGCAGAAGGAGAAGCAGAAGCGGAATGAGAAGCAGAAAGAGAAGCAGGAGAAGCACAAGAAGCAGAAGCAGGAGAAGCCGAAAGAGGAGAAGCAGAAGATGCAGAATCAGAATCAGAAGTAGAAGCAGAAGCAGAAGGAGAAGCATCCGAAGAAGTAGAATCAGAAATTCAGGCAGGAGAAACAGAAGAAGCAGAAGCAGAAGCAGAAGGCGAAGCAAAAAGAGAAGGAGAAGGAGAAGGAGAAGTAGAAGAAGCAGCAGAAGGAGAAGCAGCAGAAGAAGCAAAAAAACAAGCATGAGAAGCAGAAGCACAAAGAGAAGTAGAAGCAGAAGAAGCAGAAGAAGAAGAAGAAGCAGTAGAAGCATAAGAAGCAGAAGCAGGAGAAGCAGAAGCAGAAGATAAAGAAGAAGCATAAGAAGCAGAAGCAGAGGGAGAAACAGAAGAAGGAGAAAGAGCAACAGAAGGTGAAGCAGAAGGAGATGCAGAAGCAGAAAGCGAAGCAGAAACAGAAGGAGAAGAAGAAGGAGAAGTTGGAGAATCAGAAGAAGCAGAAGCAGAAAGAGAAGGAGAAGAAGGAGAAGGAGAAGCAGAAGGAGAAGGACAAGCAGGAGAAGCAGAAGAAGCAGAAGCGGGAGACGCAGAAGAAGAAGAAACAGAAGAAAGAGAAGGAGCAGAAGGAGAAGCAGAAGCAGAAGGAGAAGCAGAAAGAGAAGCAGAAGAAGCAGAAGAAGCAGTAGCAGGAGAAGCAGAAGCAGAAGAAACAGAAGAAGCCCAAGAAGCAGAAGGAGAACCTGAAGCAGAAGGACAAGCAGAAGCAGCAGAAGCTGGAAAAGCAGAAGCAGAAGAAACAGAACAAGGAGAAGAAGCAGAAGCAGAACGAGAAGCAGAAGAAGAAGAAGGAGAAAGAGAAGGATTAGGAGTAGGAGGAGCAGAAGGAGAATCAGAAGCAGAAAGAGAAGCAGAAGGAGAAGCAGAAGGAGAAACAGAAGAAGCAGAAGTAGGAGAAGCAGAAGCAGAATGTGAAGCACAAGAAGGAGAAATTGAAGGAGAAGGAGAATGAGACGGAGAAGCAGAAGGAGAAGTAGGAGAAGCAGAAGAAGAAGAAGCAGAAGCAGAAGCAGAAAAACAGAAGAAGGAGAAGTGCAGAAGCAGACGGAGAAGCAGAAGCAAAAGGAGAAGCAGAAGAAGCAGAAGCTGAAGCAGAAGAAGAAGAAACAGAAAAAGCAGAAGCAGCAGAAGAAGAAGCAGCAGGAGAAGCAGAAGAAGAAGAAGAAGGAGAAGGAGAAAGAGAAGGATTAGGAGTAGGAGAAACAGAAGGATAAGCAGAAGCAGAAAGAGAAGGAGAATGAGAAGGAGAAGCAGGAGAAGCAGAAGAAGCAGAAGCAGGAGAAGCAGAAGCAGAATGAAAAGCAGAAGAAGGAGAAATTGAAACAGAAGAAGATGCAGAAGGAGAAGCAGAAGCAGTAGTAGAAGCAGAAGAAGGAGAAGCAGAAGGAGAAGCATAAAAGAGAAACAGAAGGAGAAGCAGGAGAAGCAGAAGCAGGAGAAAGCAGAATCAGAAGAAAATAGAAAGAAGGAGAAGAAGCAGAAGCAGAAAGAGAAAGCAGAAACAGAAGGAGAAGCAGAAATAGAAGCAGAAGAAGCCGAAGAAGCAAAAGCAGAACCTAAAGCAGAAGGAGAAGCAGGAGAAGCAGAAGAAGCAGAATCTGGAGAAGAAGAAGGAGAACCAGAAGGAGAAGCAGAAGCAGAAAGAGAAGCAAAAGCAGAAGGAGAAGCAGAAGAAACAGAAGAAGCAGAATCAGTAGCAGAAGAAGCTGAAGAAGCAGAAGCAGAAAGAGAAGCAGAAGGAATAGCAGAAGAACGAGAAGGAGAAATAGAAGGAGAAGCAGATGGAGAAGCAGGAAAAGCAGAAGAAACAGAAGCAGACGGAGAAGCAGAAGAAGGAGAATGAGAAGCCACAGCAGAAGAAGAAGCAGAAGGAAAAGCACAAGCAGAAGGAGATGCAGAAAGAGAAGCAGGAAATGCAGAAGACGCAGAAGCAAAAGGAGAAGAAGAAGGAGAAGAATCAGAATCAGAAGAAGCAGAAGCAGAAATAGAAAGAGAAGCCGACGAAGAGAAGCAGAACGAGAAGCAGGAGAAGCAGAAGAAGCACAAGCGGGAGAAGCAGAAGAAGAAGAAACAGAAGAAGGAGAAGGAGCAGAAGCAGGAGAAGCAGAAGGAGAAGCAGAAAGAGAAGCAGGAAAAGCAGAAGAAGCAGAAGCAGGAGAAGCAGAAGGAGAAGAAACAGGAGAAGGACAAGAAGCAGAAAGAGAAGCAGTAGAAGCAAAAGAGGCAGGAAAAGCAGAAGCAGAAGAAAGAGAAGAAGAAGAAGACGAAGAAGAAGAAGAAGCTGCAGCAGCATAAGGAGAAGCATAAGAAGAAGCATAAGGAGAAGTATAAGGAGAAGCAGTAGAAGGAGAAGAAGCAGAAGCAGGAGAAGCTGAAGCAGAAGAAAAAGAATAAGCAAAAGAAGCAGAAGCAGAAGCAGTGAGAGAAGCAGAAGAAGGAGAAGGAGAAGGAGCAGCAGAAGGAGAAGCAGAAGCAGAAAGAGAAGCAGAAACAGAAGGAGAACAAGAAGGAGAAGCAGGAGAATCAGAAGAAGCAGAAAGAGAAGGAGAAGAAGGAGAAGCAGAAGTAGAATCCGAAGAAACAGAAGAAGAAGAAGCAGAAGAAACTGAAGCAAAAGAAACAGAAGAAGGAGAAGAGCAGAAGCAGAAGCAGAAGGAGAAGCAGAAGCAGAAGGAGAAGCAGATAGAGAAGCAGGAGAACCAGAAGAAGCAGGAGAAGCAGAAGCAGAAGATACAGGAGAAGCCGAAGA
>NW_012298797.1:0-3910 GCF_000151885.1 Dipodomys ordii | reverse complement strand
CAGCGGGACACAGCTGGGGACAGTGCGGGACACAGCGGGACCCAGCGGGTACAAAGCGTGAGACAGCGGTGGACAGAGCGGGAGACAGAGGCGGACACAGCGAGGACACAGCGGGGGACACAGCGGGACACAGCTGGACACAGCGGGGACACAGAGGGGACTCAGCAAGGGGACATAGAGGGGAAAAAGCGGACACCACGGGACACAGTAGGACACAGCGGGACACAGCGGGGACACTGCGGGACACAGCCGGGGGACACAGCGGTGGACAGCGGGGGAAAGAGAAGGGACACAGCGGGACACAGAGGGGACACTGCTGGACACAGATGGGTACACAGCGGGCCACAGCGGACTCACAACAGGGACAGAGCTGGACAGAGAGGGACACAGAGGGGACAGAGCGTGACACAGCGGGACACAGCGTAACACAGCAGGGGACTCAGCGGGACACAGCGGGGGACACAGGGAGGACACAGCTGGACACTGAGGGAGACAGAGCGAGGACACAGCCGGACACAGCGAAACACAGCGTGACACAGTGGGGACACAGCAGGGGACACAGCGGGACACAGCGGGGGACACAGAGGGACACAGCGAGGTACGCAGCAGGGACAAAATGGGACACAGCGGGGGACACTGTGAGGACAAAGCGGGACACAGCGGTGACACAGCAGGACACAGCTGGGGACACTGCGGGACACAGCGGGACCCAGCAGGGACAAAGCATGAGACACAGCGGTGGACAGAGCAGGAGACAGAGGCGGACACAGCGAGGACACAGCGGGACACAGCGGGGACACAGAGGTGGCTCAGGGGGGGCCACAGCGGGGGACAAAGCAGGACACCACGGAACACTGCGGGACACAGCGTGAAACAGCGGTGAACCAGCGGGGACACAGCGGGACACAGCGGGGACACTGCAGGACCCAGCAGGACACAGCGGGACACAGCAGGACACAGCGGGGGACACAGCGGGACACAGCGGGGGACACAGCGGGACACAGCGGGGACACAGAGGCGACTAAGCAGTGGACAAAGCGGGGGACAAATCGGGACACCACAGGACACAGTGGGACACAGCGGGACACAGCGGGGACACTGCGGGGACACAGCGGGAGAAAGCGGGGGACCCAGCGGGACACAGCGGGACACAGCAGGACCCAGCGGGGAAACAGGGGGGACACAGTTTGACACAGCGAGGACACAGCGGGACACAGTGGGACACTGCGGGGCACAGCGGGGGACACAGCAGGACACAGCGGGGGACACAGGGAGGACACAGCGGAACACAGCATGGGACAATGCGAGGACAGAGTGGGAAACAGCGAGACACAGCGGGACCCAGCGGGGACCCAGCAGTGGACACAGCGGGACACAGCGGGGAACAAAGCGGGACACCACGGAACACAGCAGGACACAGCGTGAAACAGCGGTGAACCTGCGGGGACACAGCGGGACACAGCGGGGGACCCAGCGGGACCCAGCGGGACACAGCAGGGGACACAGCCGGACACAGCAGGGACACAGCGGGGACACAGTGGGACCCAGCAGGACACAGCGGGGGACACAGCGGGACACAGCGGGGGACACAGCAGGGACACAGCGGGGGACACAGCAGGGACACAGTGGGACACAGTAGGACATAGCGTGGGATAAAGCGGGGGACACAGCGGGGGACAAAGCGGGGGACAGCGGAGGACACAGCGAGGACACAGCTGGACACAGCGGGGACACAGAAGGGACTCAGCAGGGGACATAGAGGGGAAAAAGCGGGACACCACGGGACACAGTAGGACACAGCGGGACACAGCGGGGACACTGCGGGACACAGCCGGGGGACACAGCGGTGGACAGCGGGGGAAAGAGAAGGGACACAGCGGGACACAGAGTGGACACAGCTGGACACAGAAGGGTACACAGCGGGGCACAGCGGACTCACAACAGGGACAGAGCTGGACACAGAGGGACACAGAGGGGACACAGCTGGACACAGAAGGGACACAGCGGGACACAGCACGGGACTCAGCGGGACACAGCGGGGGACACAGGGAGGACACAGCTGGACACTGAATGAGACAGAGCGAGGACACAGCCGGACACAGCGAAACACAGCATGACACAGTGGGGATGCAGCAGGGGACAGAGCGGGACACAGCGGGGCACACAGAGGGACAGAGCAGAGTACACAGCAGGGACAAAGCGGGACACAGCGGGGGACACAACGAGGACACAGCGGGACACAGCGGTGACACAGCGGGACACAGCTGGGGACACTGCGCGACACAGCGGGACACAGCGGGGACACAGCAAGGACACAGCGGGGGACACAGCGGGACACAGCCGGACACAGCCGGGGACACAGCTGGACACAGCGAGAGACACAGCGGAGGACACAGCGGGACACAGCGGGGAACAAAGAGAGGACCCAGCGGGACCCAGCGGGACACAGCGTCGATAGAGCGGGGACACAGCGGGACACAGCGGTGACACAACGGGACTCAGCGGGGGACACTGCGGGACCAAGCGGGACCCAGCGGGGACACAGCAAGGACAGAGCGGGGGACACAGCGGGACACAGCGGGACACAGCGGGGGACACAGCGAGTGACACAGCGGGGGACACAGCGTGATACAGTGGGGAACACAGAGAGAGACCAAGCAGACCCAGCGGGACACAGCGTCAATACAGCGGGGACACCGCGGGGTACACAGCTGTTGACACAACGGGACACAGTGGGGGACACAGCGGGACACAGCGGGACACAGTGGCGCACAGCTAGGACAAAACGGGGAGACACAGTGGGGAACATAGCAGGACACAGCGGGGGACACAGAGAGGACACAGTGGGGACACAGCGAGACTCAGCCGAGGACACAGCAGGGGACAAAGTGGGACACCACGGGACACAGTGGGACACAGCGGGACACAGCGGGGTCACTGCGGGACACAGTGGGGGACAAAGCGGGACACAGCGGGACACAGCGGGACCGAAGCGGGACACAGCGGGACACAGCGGGACACGGCGGGGGACACAGCGGGACACAGAGGGGGACACAGCGAGGACACAGCGGGACACAGAGGGACACAGCGGGGGACACAGCGAGGACACAGTAGGGGACAAAGTGGGGGAAACAGCTGGACACAGCGGGGAACACAGCGAGGACACATCGGGACCCAGCGGGACACAGCGTCGATACAGCGGAGACACAGCGTTACACAGCATGGTACAAAGCTGTGGACACAACGGGACACAGTGGGGGCACAGCGGGACACAGCGGGACGCAGTGGGACACAGTGGGACACAGCGGGACACAGCGGGGACAGAGCGGGACACAGACGGACACAGCGGGACACAGCGGGGGACACAGCGGGAGACAAAGAGGGACACCACAGAACACAGCGGGACACAGCAGGAAACAGCAGTGACACTGCGGGGACACAGTGGGACACAGTGGGGGACACAGCGGTACACAGAGGGGGACAGAGCGGGACACAGTGGGGGACACAGCCGGACACAGCAGGGGAAACAGTGGGGGACACAGCGGGACACAGCGGGACACAGCGAGGACACAGCGGGACAGAGCGGGACACTGCAGGGCACAGCGGGGGACACAGCGGGACACAGCGGGGGACACAGCGAGGACACAGCGGAACACAGAATGGGACACAGTGAGGACACAGCGGGACACAGCGGGACACAGCCGGGTCCCAGCAGTGGACACAGCGGGACACAGCGGGGGACACAGCGGGACACAGCGGGGGACATATGGAGGACTCAGCGGGACAAAGCGGGGACACAGCGGCGACTCACCGGGGGACACAGCGGGGGACAAAGCGGGACACCACAGAACACAGTGGGAAACAGCGGGACACAGCTTGGAAACTGCGCGGACACAGGGGGACAAAGTGT
>NW_012298796.1:0-1995 GCF_000151885.1 Dipodomys ordii | reverse complement strand
CCGCAGTATCCCCAGCAGTGTCCCGCTGTGTCACCGCTGTGTCCCGCTTTGTCCTCGCTGTGTCCCCTGCTGTGTCCTGCTTTGTGCCTGCTGTGTACCCAGCTGTGTCCCTCTGTGTCCCCCGCTGTGTCCCGCTGTGTCCCGTGCTGTGTCCCCACTGTGTCACGCTGTGTTTCGCTGTGTCCGGCTGTGTCCTCGCTCTGTCTCCCTCAGTATCCAGCTGTGTCTTCCCTGTGTCCCCCGCTGTGTCCCGCTGAGTCCCCTGCTGTGTCCCGCTGTGTCCCGCTGTGTCACGCTCTGTCCCCTCTGTGTCCCTCTGTGTCCAGCTCTGTCCCTGTTGTGTGTCCGCTGTGCCCCGCTGTGTAACCTTCTGTGGCCAGCTGTGTCCCCTCTGTGTCCCGCTGTGTCCCTTCTCTTACCCACGCTGTCCACCGCTGTGTCCCCCGGCTGTGTCCCGCAGTGTCCCCGCTGTGTCCCGCTGTATCCTACTGTGTCCCGTGGTGTCCCGCTTTTTCCCCTCTATGTCCCCTGCTGAGTCCCCTCTGTGTCCCCGCTGTGTCCAGCTGTGTCCTCCCTGTGTCCTCCGCTGTCTCCCGCTTTGTCCCACGCTGTGTCCTACTGTGTCCCACTGTGTCCCCCGCTGTGTCCAGCTGTGTCCCGCTGTGTCCCCTGCTGTGTCCTGCTGGGTCCCGCTGTGTCCCTGCTGTGTCCCTGCTGTGTCCAGCTGTGTCCCCCGCTGTGTCCCGTTGTGTCCCGCTGTGTCCCCCGCTGTGTCCCGCTGTGTCCCCGCAGGTTCACCGCTGTTTCACGCTGTGTCCTGCTATGTTCCGTGGTGTCCCGCTTTGTCCCCCGCTGTGTACCGCTGTGTCCACTGCTGGGTCCCCGCTGGGTCCCGCTGTGTCTCGCTGTTTCCCGCTGTGTCCTCGCTTTGTCCCATGCTGTGTCCCGCTGTGTCCTCCCTGTATCCCCCGCTGTGTCCCGCTGTGTCCCCCGCTGTGCCCCGCAGTGTCCCGCTGTGTCCCGCTGTGTCCTCGCTGTGTCCCACTCTGTCCCCGCTGTTTCCCCGCTGGGTCCTGCTGTGTCCCACTGGGTCCCCCGCTTTGTCCCGCTGTGTCCCCGCAGTGTCCCCGCTGTGTCCCGCTGTGTCCCACTGTGTCCTGTGGTGTCCCGATTTGTCCCCCGCTATGTCCCCTGCTGTGTCCCCTCTGTGTCCCGCTGTGTCCCGCTGTATCCCCCGCTGTGTCCCGCTGTGTCCCCCGCTGTGTCCTGCTGTGCCCCGCTGTTTCCCGCAGTGTCCCCGCTGTGTCCCCGCTGTGTCCCGCTGTGTCCCCCGCTGTGTCCCGCTGTGTCCCCGCAGGTTCACCGCTGTTTCACGCTGTGTCCCGCTGTGTTCCGTGGTGTCCTGCTTTGTCCCCCGCTGTGGCCTCCCTGAGCCACCTTTGTGTCCCCGCTGTCTCCCGCTGTGTCCTCGCTGTGTCCGCCTCTGTCTCCCGCTCTGTCCAGCGCTGTGTCTCACGCTTTGTCCCCGCTGGGTCCCGCTGTGTCCCGCTCTGTCCCGACTGTGTCCCCCGCTGTGTCCTCTATGTGTCGCCACTGTGTCCCGCTTTGTCCTCGCTGTGTCCCCTGCTATCTCCCGCTTTGTCCCACGCTGTGTCCCACTGTGTCCCGCTGTGTCCTCGCTGTGTCCCCGGCTGTGTCCTGTTGTGTTCCCGCTGTGTCCCTAGCTGTGTCCCGCTGTGTCCCGCTGTGTGCCCCGCTGTGTCCTGCTGGGTGCTGCTGTGTCCCTGCTGTGTCCCCGCTGTGTCCTCGCTGTGTCCCGCTGTGTCTATTACTGTGTCCCCACTGGGTCCCGCTGTGTCTCGCTGTGTCCCGCTGTGTCCTCGCTGTTTCCCACGCTGTGTTCTGCTGTGTCCTCGCTGTGCCCCCAGCTGTGTCCCGTTGTGTACCCATCTGTGTACCCCGCTGTGTCCTGCTGTGTCCCCGCTGTATCGACGC
>NW_012298795.1:0-1915 GCF_000151885.1 Dipodomys ordii | reverse complement strand
CGCTGTGTCCTGCTGTGTCTCGCTGTGTCCCGCTGTATCCTCACTTTGTCCCATGCTGTGTTCCGCTGTGTCCTCCCAGTGTCCCCCGCTGTGTCCCGCTGTGTCCCTCGCTGTGCCCCGCAGTGTCCCGCTGTGTCCCGCTGTGTCCTTGCTGTGTCCCACTGTGTCCCCGCTGTTTCCCCGCTGGGTCCTGCTGGGTCCCGCTGTGTCCCACTGGGTCGCCAGCTGTGTACCCCGCTGTGTCCCGCTGTGTCCCCGCTGTATCGATGCTGTGTCCTGCTTGGTCCCGCTGTGTCCTCGCAGTGTTCCCCGCTGTGTCCCGCTGTTTACCCCTCTGTGTCCCCCGCTGTGTCCCGCTGTGTACTGCTGTGTCCCCCGCTGAGTCCCGCTGTGTCCCCGCTGTGTCCCAATGTGTCCGCGCTGTGTCCCCTGCTGTGTCCCGCTGTGTCCCCCCTGTTTCCCCTGCTGTGTCCCGCTGTGTCCCGCTGTGTTTCCTGCTGTGTCCTCTGCTCTGTCCCACTGTGTCCCCCTCTGTGTCCTGCTGTGTCCCGCTGTGTCCCCCCTGTGTCCCCTGCAGTGTCCCGCTGTGTCCACACTGTGTTCCCCGTGTGTCCCGCTGTGTAAACCGCTGTGACCCGCTGTGTCGCGCTGTGTCCCGCTCTTTCTCCGCTGTGTTCCCGCTGTGTGCCCAGTGTGTCCCGCTGTGTACCCCGCTGTGTCTAGCTGTGTCACTGCTGTGTCCCGCTGTGTACTGCTGTGTCCCCCGCTGAGTCCCGCTGTGTCCCCCCTGTGTCCCAATGTGTCCTCGCTGTATCCCCCCTGTGTCCCGCTGTGTCCCCCTGTGTCCCCCGCTGTGTCCAGCTGAGTCCCTCTGTGTCCCCTGCAGTGTCCCCCGCTCTGTCCCACTGTGTCCCCCTCTGTGTCCCAATGTGTCTTCCCTGTGTCCCCCGCTGTGTCCCCCTCTGTCCCCCGCTGTGTCCCGCTGTGTCAACTGCTGTGTCCACATTGTGTCCCGCTATTTCCCCCGCTGTGTCCCGCTGTGTCCTCACTGTGTCCCGCTGTGTCCTGCTGTGTCCCCCGCTGAGTCCCGCTGTGTACCCGCTGTGTCCCAATGTGTCCTCGCTGTGTCCCCCGTTGTATCCCGCTGTGTCCCTCTGTGGCCCCTGAAGTATCCCCTGCTCTGTCCCACTGAGTCCCTGCTGTGTCCCTACTGTGTCCCCGCTGTGTCCCGCTGTATCCGCTGTGTCCCCCCGCTGTGTCCCACTGTTTCCCCCGCTGAGTCCCCGCTGTATCACCGCTGTGTCCCGCTGTTTCCTCGCTGTGTCCCCTGCTGTCTCCCTCTCTGGCCCCCGCTGTGTCTCACGCTTTGTCCCCGCTGTGCTGTGTCCCACTGTGTCCCGCTGTGTCCGGCTGTGCCCCCACTGTGTCCCGGTGTGTCCACAGTGTGTACCACGCTGTGTAACGCTGTGTCCTCGCTGTGTTCCCCACTGTGTCCTGCTGTGTCCCCCGCTGTGTCCCCCGCTGTCTCCAGCTCTGTCCTCCGCTGTGTCTCACGCTTTGACCCGCTGTGTCCCACTGTGTCCCGCTGTGTCCAGCTGTGCCCCCACTGTGTCCCGTTGTGTCCACAGCTGTGTACCACGCTGTGTAACGCTGTGTGCCCGCTGTATCGACGCTGTGTCCCGCTGTGTCCCCCGCTGTGTCCTTGCTGTGTTCCTCGCTGTGTCCCGCTGTGTCCCCCGCTGTGTTCCCCGCTCTGTCCCCCGCTGTGTCCTGCTGTGTCCTCGCTGGGTCTCCCGCTGGGTCCCGCTGTGTCCCCCGCTGTGTCCCGCTTTGTCCCGCTGTATCCTCGCTGTGTCCCCACGCTGTGTTCCGTTGTGTCTCTAGCTGTGTACCCCGTTGTGTCCCGCTGTATCGA
>NW_012298794.1:0-3910 GCF_000151885.1 Dipodomys ordii | reverse complement strand
AATGCTGTGTCCCTGCTGTATCGACGCTGTGTCCCGCTGTGTCCTCGCTGTGTTCCCCTCTGTGTCCCGCTGTCCCACGCTGTGTCCCCGCTGTTTCCTCGCTGTATCCCCCACTGTGTCCCGCTGTGTCCTCGCTAGGTGCACCGCTGTTTCCTGCTGTGTCCCACTGTGTCCCAAACTGTCTCCCACTTTGTCCCATGCTATGTCCCGCTCTGTCAGGCTGTGTCCTCCCTGTGTCCCCCGCTGTGTCCCGCTGTGTCCCTGCTGTGTCCCAAGCTGTGTCCCGCTGTGTCCCGCTGTGTAACCCGCTGTGTCCCGCTATGTTCCCACAGTGTCCCCGCTGTGTCCCGCTGTGTCCTGCTTGTCCTCGCTGTGTCCCCCGCTGTGTCCCGTTGTGTCCCCATCTGTGTCCCCAGCTGTGTCGCACTGTGTCCCCAGCTGTGTCACCCGCTGTGTCAGGTGGTGTCCCCCGCTGTGTCACCACTGTGTCCTGCTGTGACCTTGCTGTGTCCCCCGCTGTCTCCGCTCTGTCCCCCACTCTGTCTCACGCTTTGTCCCCGCTGTGTCTCAGTGTGTACCGCTGTGTCCCGCTGTGCCCCCACTGTGTCCCGTTGTGTCTACAGCTGTGTACCACGCTGTGTAAAGCTGTGTCCCCGCTGTATCGAAGTTGTATCCCGCTGGGTCCCGCCGTGTCACACTGTGTCCCGTGGTGTCCCTCTTTGTCCCCCGCTGTGTCCCCCGCTGAGTCCCCTCTGTGTCACCTCTGTGTCCCGCTGTGTCCTCGCTGTGTCCCCCGCTGTCTCCTGCTTTTTCCCGTGCTGTGTCCCGCTGTGTCCCGCTGTGTCCTCGCTGGGTTCCCCGCTGGGTCCCGCTGTGTCTCCGCTGTGTCCCCAGCTGTGTCCTGCTGTTTCCCGCTGTGTACCTCACTGTGTCCCGCTGTGTCCCCGCTGTATCGACGCTGGGTCCCGCTGGGTCCTGCTGTGTCCTCCCTGTGTCCCCCGCTGTGTCCCGCTGGGTCCCACACTGTGTCCCACTGTGTCTACTGCTGTGTCCCTGCTGTGTCCCACTGTGTTCATGCTTTGTCCCACGCTGTGTTCTGCTGTGTCCTCCCTGTGTTCCCCGCTGTGTCTTGCTGTGTCCCCCGCTGTGTCCCTGCTGTGTCCCCGCTATGTCCGGCTGTGTCCCGCTGTGTACTCCTGTGTCCCCCGCTGAGTCCCGCTGTGTCCCCTCTGTGTCCCAATGTGTCCTCCCTGTGTCCCCCGCTGTGTCCCGCTGTGTCCAGCTGTGTCCCACGCTGTGTATCCAGCTGTGTCCCGCTGTATCCCCTGCTTTGTCCCGCTGTGTCACCGCAGTGTCCCCGCAGAGTCCCGCTGTGTCACACTGTGTCCCGTGGTGTCCCGCTTTGTCCCCCGCTGAGTCTCCTCTGTGTCGCCTCTGTGTTCTGCTGTGTCCTCGCTGTGTCTCCCGCTGTCTGCCTGCTATGTTCCCCGCTGTGTCCCGCTGTGTTCTCGTTGTGTCCCCCGCTGTGTCCCGCTGTGTCTCCGCTGTGTCCCCAGCTGTGTCCCGTTGTGTCCACAGCTGTGTACCACGCTGTGTAAGCTGTGTCCCTGCTGTATCGACGCTGTGTCCCGCTGTGTCCCACTGTGTCCCGCTGGGTCCCGTTGTGCCCCCACTGTGTCCCGTTGTGTCCACAGGTGTGTACCACGCTGTGTAAGCTGTGTCCCTGCTGTATCGACGCTGTGTCCCGCTGTGTCCTCGCTGTGTTCCCCGCTGTGTCCCGCTGTGTCACCAATGTATCCCCCACTGTGTCCCGCGCTGTGTCCCGCTGTGTCCACTATTGTGTCCCCGCTGTGTCCCGCTGTGTCCCCCGATGTATCCCGCTGTGTCCTCGCTGTGTCCTCCGCTGTGTAGCGCTGTGTCCCGCTGTGTCCCCCGCTGTGTCCCTCGCTGTGTCCCACTGTGTCCCCGCTGTGTCCCGCTCTGTCCACTGCTGTGTCCCCGCTGTGTCCCGCTGTGTAACCTGATGTATCCTGCTGTGTCGTCGCTGTGTCCCCCGCTGTGTCCCGCTGTGTCCCGCTGTTTCCCCCGCTGTGTCCCCCCCTGTGTCCTGCTGTGTCCCCGCTGTGTCCCCCACTGTATCCCGCTGTGTCCCGCAGTGCTGTGTACCCCGCTGTGTCCTGCTATTTTCCCGCAATGTCCCCGCTGTGTCCCGCTGTGTCCCGTGCTGTCTCGCTTTGTCCCCCGCTGTGTTCCCAGGTGAGTCCCTGCTGTGTCCCCGCTGTGTCCTGCTGTGACCTCCCTGTGTCCCCCGCTGTGTCCCGCTGTGTTCCCCGCTGTGTCCCTGATGTGTCCCCGCTGTGTCCCCCGCTGTGTCCCTGATGTGTCCCCGCTGTGTCCCGCTGTGTCCCGCTGTGTACTGCTGTGTCCCCCGCTGAGTCTCACTATGTCCCCGCTGTGTCCCACTGTGTCCCCGCTGTGTCCCTCTCTGTCCACTGCTGTGTCCCCGCTGTGTCCCGCTGTGTCCCCTGATGTATCCCGCTGTGTCGTCGCTGTGTCCCCCGCTGTGTCCCACTGTGTCCCGCTGTTTCCCCTGCTGTATCCCCCGCTGTGTCCTGCTGTGTCCCCGATGTGTCCCCCACTGTATCCCGCTGTGTCCCACTGTGCTGTGTACCCCGCTGTGTCCTGCTATTTTCCCGCAGTGTCCCCGCTGTGTCCCGCAGTGTCCCGCTGTGTCCCGTACTGTCTCGCTTTGTCCCCCGCTTTGTTCCAAGGTGAGTCCCCGCTGTGTCCCCGTTGTGTCCTGCTGTGACCTCCCTGTGTCCCTCGATGTGTCCCGCTGTGTTCCCCGCTGTGTCCCTGATGTGTCCCCGCTGTGTCCCCCGCTGTGTCCCCCGCTGTGTCCCTGATGTGTCCCCGCTGTGTCCAGCTGTGTCCCGCTGTGTACTGCTGTGTCCCCCGCTGAGTCCCGCTGTGTCCCCACTGTGTCCCAATGTGTCCTCGCTGTGTCCCCCGCTGTGTCCCGCTGTGACCCTCAGGGTCACCGCTGTGTCCCGCTGTGTTCCATGGTGTCCAGCTTTATCCCCCGCTGTGTCCCCCCTGAGTCCCCACTGTGTCCCCGTTGTGTCCCGCTGTGTCCTCGCTATGTCCCCAGCTGTCTCTCGCTCTGTCCCCCGCTGTGTCTCATGCTTTGACCCGCTGTGTCCCACTGTGTCCCGCTGTGTCCCGCTGTGCCCCCACTGTGTCCGAGTTGTGTACACAGCTGTGTACCACGCTCTGTAACGCTTTGTCCCCGCTGTATCGATGCTGTGTCCCGCTGGGTCCCGCTGTGTCCTCGCTGTGTTCCCCGCTGTGTCCCGCTGTGTATCCCGCTGTGTCCCCCGCTGTGTCCTCGCTTTGTCCCCCGCTGTGTCCCGCTGTGTCCTCGCTGTGTTCCCCGCTGTGTCCCACTGTGTCCCCAGCTGTTTCCCCCGCTGTGTCCTGCTGTGTCCCGCTGTGTCACTCGCTGAGTCCCTGCTGTGTCACCTCTGTGTCCCGCTGTGTCCTCGCTTTGTCCCCCGCTGTCTCCCACTCTGTCCCCCGCTGTGTCTCACGCTTTCTCCCCGCTGTGTCCCACTGTGTCCCACTGTGTCCCTGCTGTATCGACGCTGTGTCAAGCTGTGTCCTCGCTGTGTTCCCCGCTGTGTCCCGCTGTCCCCCGCTGTGTCCCCCGCTGTTTCCTCGCTGTATCCCCCACTGTGTCCCGCTGTGTCCTTGCTAGGTGCACCGCTGTGTCCCGCTCTGTCCCCCGCTGTGTCCCGTTGTGTCCCGCTGTGTCCCACACTGTCTCCAGCTTTGTGCCACGCTGTGTCCCGCTGTGTCCCTGCTGTGTCCCAAGCTGTGTCCCGTTGTGTCCCGCTGTGTAACCCGCTGT
>NW_012298792.1:0-3912 GCF_000151885.1 Dipodomys ordii | reverse complement strand
AGCAGACCCAGCGGGACACAGGGTCGATACAGCGGGGACAGAGTGGGCCACAGCGGGGTACACAGTTGGGGACACAACGGGGCACATCGGAGGACACAGCAAGGACTCAGCGGAACACAGCGTGGGACACAGTGAGGACACAGGGGGACACAGCGGGACACAGCGGGACAGAGCAGGAACACAGCAGTAGACACAGCGGGACACAGCCGGGGACACATTGGGACACAGCGGGGACACAGCAGGGACACAGCGGTACTCAGCGGGGGACACAGCAGTACACAGCGGGACACATCGGTGACTCAGCGGAGACACAGCGGGGACTCAGCTGGGGACACAGCGGGAAACAAAGCGGGACACCACGGAACACAGCGGGACACAGCGGGGACAAGGGGGAGACAGAGCGGGACACAGCGAAGACACAGCGGGACTCAGCGGGGGACACAGCGGGACACAGCGGCGGACACAGCGGGACAAAGCAGGGTACAGAGCAGGGGACACATCGGGATACAGAGGGACACAGCGGGGGACCCAGCGGGAAACAGCGGGGGGCCCAGCGAGGACACAGCGGGACACAGTGGGGGACACAGAGAGGACACAGCGGGGGACACTGCGGGACACAGCGGAGAACACAGCGAGGACACAGCTGGACCCAGCAGGACACAGCGTCGATACAGCGGGGACACAGCGTTACACAGCGTGGTACACAGCGGTGGTCACAACGGGACACAGTGGGGGCACAGCGGGAAACAGCGGAACACAGTGGGACACAGCTGGGACAAAGCGTGAGACACAGCGTGGGACAGAGCGGGAGACAGCGGGGGACACAGCGAGGACACAGTGGGACACAGCGGGACACAGCGTCGATACAGCGGGGACACAACTGGGGACACAACGGGGCACATCGGGGGACACAGCAAGGACTCAGCGGAACACAGCGTGTACACAGTGAGGACACAGGGGGACACAGCGGGACACAGCGGGACACAGCAGGAACACAGCAGTAGACACAGCGGGACACAGCAGGGGACACAGCCGGACACAGCGGGGGACACAGGGAGGACAGAGCAGGACACAGCAGGGACACAGCGGGGACTCAGCGGGGGACACAGCGGGGGACAAAGCGGGACACCACGGGACACATCGGGACACAGCGGGGACAAGGGGGAGACAGAGTGGGACACAGCGAGGACACAGCGGGACACAGCGGGGGACACATCAGGGGACAGCGGGGGACACAGCGGGACAAAGCAGGGTACACAGCAGGAGACACAGCGGGACACAGCTGGGGACCCAGCAGGACACAGCGGGGGACAAAGCGGGACACCATGGGACACTGTGTGACACAGCGGGACACAGCGGGGACACTGCGGGGACACAGCGGGACACAGCGGGGGACAGCGGAGACCGAGAGGGGACACAGCGGGACACAGCGGTGAGACAGCTGGACACAACAGAGTACATAGCGGGACACAGCGGGCACACAGCGGGGACAAAGCGGGACACATTGGGACACAGCAGGGACAGAGTGGGACTCAGCGGGACACAGCGGGACACAGCGGGGGACACAGCAGGACTCAGCGGGGGACCCAGCGAGGACACAGCTGGACACAGCGGGGGACACAGCGAGGACACAGCGGGGGACACAGCGGTAGACAGAGCAGGAGACAGCGGGGAACACAGCGGGGGACACTGCAGGGGACAGAGCGGGAGACAGCAGGGAACACAGCGAGGACACAGCGGGACCCAGCGGGACACAGCATCGATACAACGGGTATACAGCGTTACACAGCGTGGTACATATCTGTGGACACAACGGGACACAGTGGGGGCACAGCGGGACACAGCAGGACACAGTGGGACACAGCGAGGACAAATCGTGAGACGAAGCGGGGGACAGAGCGGGAGACAGCGGGGGACACATCGAGGACACAGCAGGACACAGCGGGACACAGCAGGGAACACGGCGAGGACACAGCGGGACCCAGCGGGACCCAGCGTCGATACAGTGGGGATACAGCATTACACAGTGAGGTACAAATCTGTGGACACAAGGGGACACAGTGGGGGCACAGCGGGACAGAGCGGGACACAGTGGGACACAGCGAGGACAAATCATGAGACACGGCGGGGGAAAGAGCGGGAGACAGCGAGGTACACAGGGAGGACACAGCAGTACACAGCGGGACACAGCAGGGACAGAGCGGGACACAGCGCGACACAGCGGGGAACACAGCGAGGACACAGCGGGACACAGCGTCGATACAGTGGGGATACAGCGTTACACAGCGTGGTACACATATGTGGACATAACGGGACACAGTGGGGGCACAGCGGGACACAGGGGGACACAGTGGGACACAGCAAGGACAAATCGTGAGACGAAGCAGGGGACAGAGCGGGAGACAGCGGGGGACACATCGAAGACACAGCAGGACACAGCGGGACACAGCAGGGACAGAGCGGGACACAGCGGAACACAGCGGGACACAGCGGGGGACCCATCGAGGACACAGCGGGACACATCGGGGGACACAGCGAGGACACAGCTGGACACAGCGGGGGACCCAGCGAGGACACAGCGGGACACAGCGGGGTACCCAGCGAGGACACAGCGGGACACAGCGGGGGACACAGCGGGACCCAGCGGAGGACCCAGCGAGGACACAGCGGGACACAGTGAGGGACACAGCGAGGAAACAGCGGGGGACACAGTGGGGGACACTGCGGGACACAGTGGGGAACACAGCGAGGACACAGCGGGACCCAGCGGGACACAGCGTCGATACAGCGGGGATACAGCGTTACACAGCGTGGTTCACATCTGTGGACAAAACGGGACACAGTGGGGGCAGAGCGGGACACAGTGGGACACAGCGAGGACAAATTGTGAGACGTAGAGGGGGACAGAGCGGGAGACAGCGGGGGACACAGCGAAGACACAGCAGGACACAGCGGGACACAGCAGGGACAGAGCGGGACACAGCGGGGGACACAGCGGGACACAGCCGGACACACCGGGGAACACAGCGAGGACACAGCGGGGGACACAGCGGGGGACACAGCGGGGGACACTGCGGGACACAGCCGTGAACACAGCGAAGACACAGCGGGACCCAGCAGGACACAGCGTCGATACTCCGGGGACACAGCGTTACACAGCGTGGTACACAGCTGTGGACACAACGGGACACAGTGGGGGCACAGCGGGACACAGCGGAACACAGTGGGACACAGCGGGGACAAAGCGTGAGACACAGCGGGGGACAGAGCAGGAGACAACGGGGGACACAGAGAGGACACAGCGGGACACAGCGGGGGAAACAGCGGGACACAGCGGTGGACACAGGGGGAGAGAGCGGGGGACACAGCGGGACACAGCGGTGGAAACAGCGGGACACAGCGGTGGACCCAGTGAGGACCCAGCGGGACCCAGCGGGACACAGCGTCGATACAGCTGGGATACAGCCTTACACAACGTGGTACACATCTGTGGACACAACGGGACGCAGTGGGGGCACAGCGGGACAGAGCGGGACACAGTGGGACACAGCGAGGACAAATCGTGAGACACAGCGGGGGACGGAGCGGGAGACAGCGGGGGACACAGCGAGGACACAGCAGTACACAGCGGGACACAGCAGGGACAGAGCGGGACACAGCGGGACACAGCGGGACACAGCGGGGGACACAGCGGGACAAAGCGGAGGACCCAGCGAGGACACAGCGGGACACAGTGGGGGACACAGCGAGGACACAGCGGGGCCACAGCGGGGGCCACTGTGGGACACAGCGGGGAACACAGCGAGGACACAGCGGGACCCAGCGGGACACAGCGTCGATACAGCGGGGATACAGCGTTACACAGCGTGGTTCACATCTGTGGACACAACGGGACACAGTGGGGGCAGAGTG
>NW_012298791.1:0-3912 GCF_000151885.1 Dipodomys ordii | reverse complement strand
CTTTCCTGTGTCCCGCTGTGTCCCCCGCTGTGTCCCCCAGTGTCCCGCTGTGTCCCGCTGTGTCCCCGTTGTTCCCCGCTGTGTCCCCAATGTCCCCCCTTTGTCCCGCTGTGTCCCCGCTGTGTCCCCCGCTGAGTTCCCGCTGTGTCCTGCTGTGTCCCCCGCTGAGTCCCCGCTGTGTCCCCCGCTGTGTATTGATTTGTCCCCTGCTGTGTCCCCCGCTGTGTCCCTCGATGTGTCCCACTGTGTCCCGCTGTGTCCCCGTCTGTGTCCTGCTGTGTCCCGCTGTGTCCCGCTTTGTCCCGCTCTGTCCTCCGCTGTGTCCCCGCTGTGTCCTGCTGTGTCCCGCTGTGTCCCGCTGTGTCCCCGCTGTGTCCCGCTTTGTCCTGCTGTGTCCTCGCTGTGTCCCCCGCTGTGTCCTGCTCTGTCCCCCGCTGTGTCCCGCTGTGTTCCGCTGTGTCCGCCGCTGTGTCCTGCTGTGTCTCCGCTGTGTTACGTTGTGTCCCCCGCTGTGTCCCAGCTGAGTCACGCTGTGTCCCCGCTGTGTCCCACTGTTTCCCCCTATGTGTTCCCGATATATCCCCGGCTGTATCCCGCTGTGTCCCCCGCTGTGTCCCCGCTATGTCCTGCTGTGTCCCGCTGTGACCCGTAGTGTCCCGCTTTGTCCCTTGCTGTCTCCCCCTCTGAGTCCCACTGTGGCCCACTGTGGCCCGCGGTGGCCCGCTGTGTCCTCGCTGTGTCTCCCGATGTGTCCCGCTGTGTCCCCCACTGTGTCCTGCTGTGTCCCCCGCTGTGTCCCGCTGTGACATGCTGTGTCTCCCGCTGTGTCACCGCTTTGTCCCCGCTGTGTCCCGCTGTGTCCCGCTGTGTCCCCGCTCTGTCCCGCTGTGTACCCCGCTGTGTCCCGCTGTGTCCCATTGTAACCCTGTTGTGTCCTGCTGTGTCCCACTGTGTCCTCGCTCTGTTCCCCGCTGTGTCCCGCTGTGTGCCAGTTGTCCACAGCTGTGTCCCGCTGTGTCACGCTGTGTTCCCCGCTGTGTCCCGCTGTTTCCTCCACTATGTCCCACGCTGTTTTCCGCTGTGTCCCCACTGTGTCCCGCTGTGTCCTGCTGTGTCAAGCTGTGTCCCGCTGTGTCCCGTTGTTTCCTCGCTGTGTCCCCGCTTTGTCCCACTATGTACCCTGCTGTGTCCAACTGTGTCCCCTCTGTGTCCCGCTGGGCCGGCTGTGTCCTCGCTGTGTATCCCGCTGTGTCCAGCTGTGTCCCCGCTGTGTCCGGCTGTGTCCCCCGCTGTGACCCGCTGGGTGCCGATGTGTCCCCCGCTGTGTCCCGCTGTGTCCTGCTGTGTCCCGCTGTGTCCCACTGTGTCCCGCTGTGTCCTCGTGTGTCCCTACAGTGTTCCGCTGTGTACCCCGTTGTGTCCAGCTCTGTACCCCGTTGTGTCCGGCTGTGTAACTCTGTGTCCCCGGTTGAGTCACGCTGTGTCCCCCGCTGTGTCCCTGTTGTTGCCCGCTGTGTCCTGCTGTGTCCTGCTGTGTCACCCGCTGTGTCACCCGCTGTGTTCCGCTGTGTCCCACTGTGTCCACTCTGTCCACGCTCTGTCCCCCCTGTGTTGCGCTGTGTCCCTGCTGTGTGCCCATTGTGTCCCGCTGTGTCCTCGTTGTGTCTCCCGCTTTGTCCCCACTGTGTGCCTCTGTGTCCCGCTCTGTCCTCCGCTGTGTCCCCGCTGTGTCCCCGCTGTGTCCCCGCTGTATTCCCGCTGTATCCCCAACAATGTCCCACTGTATCCCCCGCTGTGTCCCTCTGTGTCTTGCTGTGTCCCACTGTGTTGCCCGGTTTTCCCCGCTGTGTCCCTGCTGTGTCCCACTGTGTCCCGCTGTGCCCCTCTGTGTCCCATTGTGTCCTCGCTGTTTCCCCACTGTGTCCCAGGTGTGTCTTCCGCTGTGTCCCTCCGTGGCCCGCTGTGTCCCACTGTGTTGCCCGCTTTGTCCCCGCTGAGTCACCGCTGTGTCCCGCGGTGTCCCGCGGTGTCCTACTGTGTCCCGTGGTGTCCGGCTTTGTCCCCCGCTGCGTCCCCTACTGAGTCCCGCTGTGTCCCCACTGTGTCCCGCTGTGTCCCGCTGTGTCCCCAGCTGTGTCTCGCGGAGTCCGGCTGTGTCTCGCTCTGTCCCAGCTGTGTCCCCGCTGTGTCCCCGCTGTGTACCCGTCTGTGTCCACGCTGTGTCCCGCTGTGTCCCCGCTGTGTCCCGCTGGGTCCCCGCTGTGTACCCGCTGTGTCCCTCTGTATCCCGCTGTGTCCCCGCTGTGTCCCGATGTGTCCCCGCTGTGTCCCCCAATATGTCCCGCTCTGTCCCTGGCTGTGTCCCCCGCTGTGTCACGCTGTGTCCCTTGCTTTGTCCCACTGTGTCCCCGCAGTGTCCCCGCTGTGTTGTGCTGTGTCACACTGTGTCCCATGGTGTCCCGCTTTGTCCCCCGCTGTGTCCCCCGCTGAGTCCCCTCTGTGTCGCCTCTGTGTCATGCTGTGTCCCCGGTGTGTCCCGCTTCGTCCCGCTGTGTACTGCTGTGTCCCCCGCTGAGTCCCGCTGTGTTCCCGCTGTGTCCTAATGTGTCCTCGATGTGTCCCCCGCTGTGTCACGTTGCTTCCTCCCTGTGTTCTCCGCTGTGGCCTGCTATGTCCTGGCTGTGTCACCTGCTGTGTCCCGATTTGTCCCCCCTGTGTCCCCCGCTGTGTCCCGCTGTGTCCTGCACTGTTTCCTGCTGTGTCCCCTGCTGTGTCCCCGCTGTGTCACGCTGTGTTCTGCGATGTCCGGCTGTATGCTCGCTGTGTCTCCCTCAGTGTCCTCGCTGTGTCCCTCGCTGTGTGCCGCTGAGTCCCCCGCTGTGTCCCGCTGTGTCCCGCTGTGTCCCGCTGTGTCCCCTCTGTGTCCCGCTGTGTCCCGCTGTGTCCTCTCTGTGTGTCCTCTGTGTCCCGCTGTGTACCCTTCTGTGTCCAGCTGTGTCCCCGCTGTGTCCCGTTATGTGCCTTCTCTGTCCCACGCTGTCCCCCGCTGTGTCCCCTGCTGTGTCCCGTTGTGTGCCCCGCTTTGTCCTGCTGTGTCCCCGCAGTTTCCCCGCTATGTCCCTCTGTGTCCCACTGTGTCCCGTGGTGTCCCGCTTTGTCCCCCGCTCTGTCCCCCAGTGAGTCCCCGCTGTGTCCCTGCTGTGTCCCACTGTGTCCTCCATGTTTCCCCCGCTGTGTCCCCCGCTGTGTCCTGCTGTGTCCACTGCTGTGTCCCCGCTGTGTCCCACTGTGTCCCGCTGTGTCCCGCTATGTCCTCGCTGTGGCCCCCGTTGTGTTCCCCTGTATCCTCGCTGTGTCCCCTGATGTGTCCGGCTGTGTCCGCCGCTGTGCCCCGCTTTGTCCCACTGTGTCCAGCTGTGTCCCGCTGTGTACCCCTCTGTGTCCCCCGCAGTGTCCCGCTGTGTACCTGTGTCCTCGCTGTGTCCCCCGCTGTGTCCTGCTCTGTTCCTCGCTGTGTTTCCCGCTTTGTCCCAGCTGTGCCTGCTGTGTCCCGCTGTGTCCCGCTGTGTCCCGCTGTGTCCTCGCTGTGTCCCACGCTGTGTTCCGCTGTGTCCTCGCTGTGTCCCCCGCTGTGTAACATTGTGTCTCCAGGTGTGTACCCCGCAGTGTCCTGCTGTGTCCCCATTGTATCGATGCTGTGTCCCCCTGGGTCCCGCTGTGTCCTCGCTGTGTTCCCCGTTGTGTCCCGCTGTGTCCCCGGCTGTGTCCCCCGCTGTGTCCCGCTGTGTCCCCCCTCTTTCCAACATTGTGTCCGGCTGAGTCCCTCTCTGTCCCCAGCTGTATCCCATGCTCTGTCCCACTGTGTCCCCCACTGTGTACCTGCTGTGTCCCCGCTGTGTCCCACTGTATACC
>NW_012298790.1:0-3912 GCF_000151885.1 Dipodomys ordii | reverse complement strand
CCTGCTGTGTCCTCGCTGTGCCCCCCACTGTTTCCCGCTGGGTAACCCGCTGTGTCCCGCTGTGTCCCCTGCTGTGTACCCTGCTTTGTCCCGCTGTGTTCCCCGCTGTGTCCCGCTGTGTCCCCCGCTGTGTCCCACTGTGTCCTCGCTGGGTCCTCCGCTGTGTCCCGCTGTGTCCCCCGCTGTGTCCCGCTGTGTCCTCGCTGGGTACCCCGCTGTGTCCCGCTGTGTCCTCGCTGGGTCCCCCGCTGTGTCCCGCTGTGTCCTCGCTGTGTCCCCCGCTGTGTCCCGCTGTGTCCTCGCTGGGTCCCCCGCTGTGTCCCGCTGTGTCCCGCTGTGTCCCCCTCTTTCCCTGCTGTGTCCCGCTGTGTCCTGCTGTGTCTTCGATGTGTCCCCCGCTGTCTCCCGCTCTGTCCCCTGCTTCCTCTCACGATTTGTCCTCGCTGTGTCCCACTGTGTCACCCTGTGTCCCGCTGTGCCCCCACTGTGTCCCGTTATGTCCACATATGTGTACCACGCTGTGTAACGCTGTATCCCCGCTGTATCGACGCTGTGTCCCTCTGTGTCCTCGCTGTGTTCCCCGCTGTGTCCTGCTGTGTCCCGCTCTGTCCCTACTGTGTGCCGCTGTGCCCTGTTGTGTCCTCCCTGTGTCCCCCTCTGTCTCCCCCGCTGTCTCCCACTCTGTCCCCCGCTGTATCTCACGATTTGTCTTCGCTTTGTCCCACTGTGTCCCGCTGTGTCCCGCTGTGCCCCCACTGTGTCCTCTTGTGTCCACAGATGTGTACCACACTGTGTAACGCTGTATCCCCGCTGTATCGCCGCTGTGTCCCGCTGGGTCCCGCTGTGTCCTCGCTGTGTTCCCTGCTGTGTCCCGCTGTGTCCCCCGGTGTGTCCCCCGCTGTTTTCCTGTCTGTGTCCCCCGCTTTGTCCTGCTGTGTCATCGCTGGGCCCCCCGCTGTTTCCCGCTGGGTACCCCGCTGTGTCCCGCTGTGTCCCCTGCTGTGTACCATGCTTTGTCCCGCTGTGTTCCCCGCTGTGTCCTGCTGTGTCCCCCGCTGTGTCCCGCTGTGTCCTCGCTGTGTCGCGCTCTGTCTCCCCCTTGTCCCCGCTGTGTCCCGCGCTGTCCCGTGGTGTCCCGCTTTGTCCCCCGCTTTGTCCGCCGCTGAGTCCCCGCTGTGTCCCCGCTGTGTCCCGCTCTGTACTCCCTGTGTCCCCCGCTGTGTCCAGCTGTGTCCCCTGCTGTGTCCCGCTGTGTCTACTGCTGTGTTCCTGCTGTGTCCAGCTGTGTCCCGCTGTGTCCCCCTGTGTCCTCACTGTGTCCCACGCTGTGTTGCGCTGAGTACTTGCTGTGTCCCCCGATGTGTCGCGTTGTGTCCCCAGCCGTGTACCCCGCTGTGGCCCACTCTGACCCCGCTGTATCAACGCTGTGTCCCGCTGGGTCCCGCTGTGTCCTCGCTGTGTCCACCGCTGTGTCCCGCTGTGTCCCCGCTGTGTCCCGCTTTTTCCCCCACTGTGTCCCGCTGTGTCCTCGCTGTGTCCCCCACTGTGTCCCGCTGTGTCCCCCGCTGTGTCCTGATGTGTCCCGCTTTGTCCCGCTGGTTCCCTGATGTGACCCTCAGTGTCCCGGTGTGTCCCCGCTGTGGCCCCGCTGTGTCTGGCTGTGTATACCCCGCTTTGTCCAGCTTTGTCCCCGCTGGGTCCCGCTGTGTACTCGCTGTGGTCCCTGTTGTGTCCCGCTGTGTCCCCTGCTGTGTCCTGCTGTGTCCCATGCTGTGTCCCGTTTTGTCCCGCTGTGTCCCTCGCTGTGTCCCTGCTGTGTCCCCGCTGTGTCACGCTGTGTCCTCACTGGGTCCCCCGCTGGGTGCCGCTGGGTCCCCCGCTGTGTCCCACTGTGTCCCGCTGTGTCCCGCTCTGTCCCTGCTGTGTCCTGCTGTGTCCCGCTGTGTCCCCCTGTGTGCGTGCTGTGTCCCGCTATGTACTCCGTTGTGTCCAGCTGTTTCACTGCTGTGTCCCCTGCTTTGTCCCGCTTTGTCCCGCTGTGTCCTCGCTGCATCCCCCGCTGTGTCCCGCTGTGTCCCCTGCTGTGTCCCGCTGTGTCCCGCTGTGTCCCGCTCTGTCCCTGCTGTGTCCCGCTGTGCCCTGCTGTGTCCTCGCTGTGTCCCCCGCTGTCTCCCGCTCTGTCCCTCGCTGTGTCTCACGATTTGTCCTTGCTTTGTCCCACTGTGTCCCGCTGTGTCCCGCTATGCCCCCACTGTGTCCCCTTGTGTCCACAGATGTGTACCACACTGTGTAACGCTGTATCCCCGCTGTATCGACGCTGTGTCCCGCTGGGTCTCGCTGTGTCCTCGCTGTGTTCCCTGCTGTGTCCCGCAGTGTCCCCCGCTGTGTCCCCTGCTGTGTCCTCGCTGTGTCCGCCGCTGTGTCCCGCTGTGTCCTTGCTGTGTCCCCCGCTGTGTCCTGCTGTGTCTTCCGCTGTGTCCCGCTGTGTCCTCGCTGTGTCCAGCTCTGTCTCCCCCTTGTCCCCGCTGTGTCCCGCTGTGTCCCCTGGTGTCCCGCTTTGTCCCCCGCTGTGTCCCCCGCTGACTTCCCGCAGTGTCCCCGCCTTGTCTCGCTCTGTCCTCCCTGTGTCCCCCGCTGTGTCCCGCTGTGTCCCCTGCTGTGTCCCGCTGTGTCTACTGCTTTGTTCCTGCTGTGTCCCTCTGTGTCCAGCTGTGTCCCCCTGTGTCCTCACTGTGTCCCACGCTGTGTTCCGCTGAGTCCCTGCTGTGTCCCCCGAAGTGCCCCATTGTGTCCCCAGCTGTGTACCACACTGTGGCCCACTGTGTCCCCGCTGTATCGACGCTGTGTCCCGCTGTGTCCCACTGTGTCCTCGCTGTGTCCCCCGCTGTCTCCCGCTCTGTCCCCCGCTGTGTCTCACGCTTTGTCCCAGCTGTGTCCCACTGTGTTCCGCTGTTTCCCGCTGTGCCCCCACTGTGTCCCGTTGTGTCCACAGCTGTGTACCACGCTGTGTAACGCTGTGTCCCGGCTGTATCGACCCTGTGTCCCGCTGGGTCCCGCTGTGTCCTCGCTGTGTTCCCCGCTGTGTCCCGCAGTATCCCCGACTGTGTCCCCCGCTGTGTCCTCGCTGTGTCCCCCGCTGTGTCCCGCTGTGTCCTCGCTGGGTCCGCCGCTGTATCCCGCTTTGTCCCCTGCTGTGTCCCGCTGGGTCCCACTGTGTCCCGCTCTGTCCCTGCTGTGTCCCGCTGTGTCCTGCTGTGTCCTCGCTGTGTCCCCCGCTGTCTCCCGCTCTGTCCCCTGCTACGTCTCATGATTTGTCCTCCCTGTGTCCCACTGTGTCCCAATCTGCCCCCACTGTGTCCCGTTGTGTCCACAGATGTGAACCACGCTGTGTAACGCTGTATCCCCGCTGTATCGACGCTGTGTCCCGCTGGGTCCCGCTGTGTCCTTGCTGTGTTCCCCGCTGTGTCCCGCAGTGTGCCCCGCTGTGTCCCCCGCTGTGTCATCGCTGTGTCCCCACTGTGTCCCGCTGTGTCCTTGCTGGGTCCTCCGCTGTGTCCCGCTGTGTCCCCCGCTGTGTCCCGCTGTGTCCCGCTCTGTCCCGCTCTGTCCCTGCTGTGTCCCGCTGAGTCCGGCTGTGTCCTCGCTGTGTCCCCCACTGTCTCCCGCTCTGTCCCCCGCTGTGTCCCGCTGTGTCCGGCACTGTGTCCCGCTGTGTTTACTGCAGTGTCCCCGCTGTGTCCCCCTGTGTCCAGCTGGGATCCCTGCTGTATCCACGCTGGGTCACGCTAGATCCAGCTCTGTCATCACTGTGTCACCCACTTTGTCCCCGCTCTGACGCTTTGTCCTGCTGTGAAAGGATGGGGTCCCCCGCTGAATCCCCGCTGGGGTACCAATGTGTCCCCATGTGTCCTC
>NW_012298789.1:0-3912 GCF_000151885.1 Dipodomys ordii | reverse complement strand
GCTCTGCTTCTTCTGCTTCTCCAGCTTCTCGTTCTGCTTCTCTTCGTCGGCTTCTCTTTCTACTTCTCCTTCTGCTTCTTCTGATTCTGCTTCTTCTCCTTCTTCTTCTCCTTCTGCTTCTGCTTCTTCTGCTTCTCCTGCTACTCCTTTTGCATCTCCTTCTGCTTGTGCTTTTCCTTCTGCTTCTTCTTCTGCTTCTCCTTCTTCTGCTTCTCCGTCTGTTTCTGCTTCTTCTGTTTTTCCTGCTTCTCCTACTGCTTCTCATTCTTCTTCTCCTTCTGTTTCTCCTTGTCGTTATTCTGCTATTCCTTCTGCTTCTCTATCTGCTTCTGCATCTTCAGCTTCTTCTGCTACTGCTTCTGCTTCTACTTCTTCTGTTTCTTCTGCTTCTCTTTCTGCTTCTCCTTCTGCTTTTGCTTCTCTTTCTGCTTCTGCTTCTCCTTCTGGTTCTCCTTCTTCTCCAGATTCTGCTTCTTCTGCTTCTCCTGCTTCTCCTTCTGCTTCAGGTTCTGCTTCTGCTTCTTCTGCTTTATTTCTGCTTCTCCTTCTGTTTGTGCTTCTCTTTCTGCTTCTGCTTCTTATCCTTCTTCTATTTCTTTTGATTCTGCTTCTCCTGCTTCTGCTTCTCCTGCTTCTCCTTCTGTTTCTCCTTATGCTTCTCCTTCTCCTTCTCCTTCTTCTCCTTCTCCTTCTGCTTCTGCTTCTCCTTCTGCATCTTCTTCTGTTTCAATTTCTCCTTCTTCTGCTTTTCATTCTTCTTCTGCTTCTCCTGCTACTGCTTCTTCTGCTGCTCCTGCTTCTCCTTCTCCTTCTCCTTCTCTTTCTGCTTCTGCTTATCCGTCTGTTTCTCCTACTCCTAATCCTTCTCTTTCTCCTCCTTCTTCTTCTTCTGCTTTTCCTGCTTGTTCTTCTTCTGCTTCTTCTTCTTTTTCTGCTTTTTCAGTTTCTTCTGCTTCAGCTTCTGCTTCTCCTTCTGCTTCTGTTTCTCCTTCTGCTTCTGCTCTTCTCCTTCTTCTGTTTCTTCTGTTTCTGCTTCTCCTGCTTCTCCTTCTTCTGCTTCTCCTACTTCTCCTTCTGCTTCTCCGTCTCATTCTCCTTCTCCTTCAATTTCTCCTTCATGTGCTTCTCATTCTTCTTCTGCTTCTGCTTCTCCTGCTTCTGCTTCTTCTGTTTCTCCTTCTGCTTCTCCTTCTGCTTCTCTTTCTGCTTCTAATTCTGCTTCTGCTCCTCCTACTCCTAATCCTTCTCTTTCTCCTTCTTATTCTTCTGCTTCTCGTTCTGCTTCTGCTTCTTCTGCTTGTTCTGTATCTTCTGCTTCTGCTTTTCCAGCCTCTGATGCTTCTGCTTCTCCTTCTGCTTCAGGTTCTCCTTCTGCTTCTTCAGCTTCTTCTGTTTCTTCTGCTTCTGCTTCTCCTGCAACTGCTTCTTCTGCTTCTGTTTCTATTTCTGCTTCTCCTTCTGCTTCTGCTTCTCCTTCTGCTCCTTCTCTTTCTTCTGTTTCTTCTTCTTCTTCTTCTTCTGCTTCTCCCGCTTCTGCTTCTTCTGCTTCTCCTGATTGTCCTTCTGCTTCTGCTTCTCCTTCTCCCTCTTCTGCTTCTCTTTCTGCTTCTGCTTCTTCTGATTCTCCAACTTCTCCTTCTGTTTCTGCTTCTCTTTCTGCTTCTGCATCTCCTTCTGCTTCACCTTCTGCTGCTCCTTCTCCTTCTTCTGTTTCTCCCTCTGCTTCTATTTCTGCTTCTTATGCTTCTTCTATTTCTTCTGCTTCTGCTTCTCCTGCTTCTGCTTCTTATGCTTCTACTGCTTCTTCTTCTGGTTCTGATTCTTCTGCTTCTACTTCTCTTTCTGCTTCTGCTTCTCCTGCTTGTTTTTCTGCTTCTTCTGCTGCTTCTCCTTCTGCTGCTTCTTTTACTACTCCTTGTGCTTCTCTTTTTGCTTCTCCTTCTGCTTCTGATTCTTCTGCTTCTCCTGCTTCTCCTCCTGCTTCTGCTTCTTCTGCTTCTCCTGCTTCTCCTTCTGCATCTTCTTCTGCTTCTCCTTCTCCTTCTTCTGCTTCTCCTTCTGATTCTCCTTTTGCTTCTTCTTCGTCTGCTTTACCTGCGTCTCTTTCTGCTTCTCCTTCTGTTTCTCCTTCTCCTTCTTGTTCTTCTGCTTTTCCTTCTGCTTCTGCTACAACTGCTTCTGCTTCTACTTCTTCTGTTTCTTTTGCTTCTCCTTCTGCTTTTGATTCTCTTTCTGCTTCTGCTTCTCGTTCTGCTTCTTATTCTGCTTCTTCAGATTCTGCTTCTTCTGCTTCTCCTGCTTCTCCTTCTGCTTCAGGTTCTCCTTGTGCTTCTTCACATTCTTATGCTTCTGCTTCTCCTGCTTCTTCTGCTTTCCCTCCTTCTCTTCCTGCTTCTCCTTCTGTTTCTGCTTCTCCTTCTGCTTCTGCTTCTTGTCCTTCTCCTGTTTCTTCTGCTTCTGCTTCTCAAGTTTCTGCATCTCCTGCTTCTCCTTCTGCTGCTCTTTCTGCTTCTCCTGCTGCTTTTCCTTCTCCTGCTCCATCTTCTGCTTCTCTTTCTGCTTCTCCTTCTGTTTCTCCTACTCCTTCTCCTTCTCGTTCTTCTGCTTTTCCTTCTGCTTCTCCTTCTGCTTCTGCATCTTCTGTTTCTTTTGCTACTGCCTCTGCTTCTTCTGTTTCTTGTGCTTCCCCTTCTGCTTCTCCTTCTGCTTTTGCTTCTCTTTCTGCTTCTGCTTCTCCTTCTGCTTCTCCAGATTCTGCTTCTTCTGCTTCTCCTGCTTCTCCTTCTGCTTCAGGTTCTGCTTCTGCTTCTTCTGCTTCTTCTGCTTCTGCTTCTCCTGCTGCTGCTTCTTCTGCTTCTCCTGCTTCTCTTTCTGCTTTTCCTTCTGTTTCTGCTTCTCCTTCTGCTTCTGCTTCTTCTCCTTCCTATGTTTCTTCTGTTTCTGCTTCTCCTGCTTCTGCTTCTCCTGCTTCTCGTTGTGCTTCTCTTTCTGCATCTCCTTCTCTTTCTTCTGCTTCTCCTTCTGCTTCTGCTTCTCCTTCTGCTTCTGCTTCTGCTTCAATTTCTCCTTCTGCTTCTCATTCTGCTTCTGCGTCTTCTGTTTCTTCTGCTTCTCCTGCTTCTGCTTCTCCTGCTTCTGCTTCTCCTGCTTCTCCTACTTCTCGTGCTGCTTCTCCTTCTGCGTCTCTTTCTGCTTCTGCTTATCCTTTTGCTTCTCCTACTCCTAATCCTTCTCTTTCGCCTTCTCCTTCTCCTTCTTCTGCTTCTCCTGCTTCTCCTTCTGCATCTTCTTCTGCTTCTGCTTCTCCTTCTGCTGCTTCTTCTGCTTCTGCTTCTCCTTCTTCTGCTTCTCCCTCTGATTTTGCTTCTTATGCTTATTCTTTTTCTTCTGCTTCTGCTTCTCCTGCTTCTGCTTATTCTTTTTCTTCTGCTTCTACTGCTTCTCCTTCTCCTTCTCCTGCTTCTGCTTCTTCTGCTTCTACTGCTTCTCCTTCTCCTTCTCCTTCTCCTTCTCCTTCTCCTTCTTCTTCTTCTCCTTCTTCTTCTTCTTCTTCTTCTTCTTCTTCTTCTTCTTCTTCTTCTTCTTCTTCTTCTTCTTCTTCTTCTTCTTCTTCTTCTTCTTCGTCTTCTTCTTCTTCTTCTTCTTCTTCTTCTTCTTCTTCTTCTTCGTCTTCTTCTTCTTCTTCTTCTTCTTCTTCTTATTCTTCTTCTTCTTCGTCTTCTTCTTCTTCTTCTTCTTCTCTGTCTTCTTCTTCTTCTTCTTCTTCTTCTTCTTCTTCTTCTTCTTCTTCTTCTTCTTCTTCTTCTTCTTCTTCTTCTCTTTCTGCTGCTTCTGCTTTTCCTGCTTCTTCTTCTTCTACTGCTTCTCTTTCTGCTTCTCATTCTGCTTCTGCTTCTCCTTCTGCTTCTCCTA
>NW_012298788.1:0-3912 GCF_000151885.1 Dipodomys ordii | reverse complement strand
GAAGCAGAAGGAGAAGGAGAAGCAGAAGCAGAAGGAGAAGTAGAAGAAGGAGAAGCAGAAGGAAAAGCAGAATTAGAAGAAGAAGAAGAAGAAGAAGAAGAAGAAGAAGAAGAAGAAGAAGAAGAAGAAGAAGAAGAAGAAGAAGAAGAAGAAGAAGAAGACGAAGACGAAGACGAAGACGAAGAAGAAGAAGAAGAAGAAGAAGAAGAAGAAGAAGAAGAAGAAGAAGAAGAAGAAGAAGAAGAAGAAGAAGAAGAAGAAGAAGAAGAAGGGGAAGGAGAAGGAGAAGCAGTAGAAGCAGAAGAAGCAGAAGCAGGAGAAGCAGAAGCAGAAGAAAAAGAATAAGCATAAGAAGCAGAATCAGAGGGAGAAGCAGAAGAAGGAGAAGCAGAAGAAGGAGAAGCAGAAGCAGAAGAAGCAGCAGAAGGAGAAGCAGAAGCAGAAGAAGATGCAGAAGGAGAAGCAGGAGAAGCAGAAGAAGGAGAAGGAGAAGGCGAAAGAGAAGGATTAGGAGTAGGAGAAGCAAAAGGATAAGCAGAAGCAGAAAGAGACGCAGAAGGAGAAGCAGCACGAGAAGTAGGAGAAGCAGGAGAAGCAGAAGCAGGAGAAGCAGAAGAAACAGAAGACGCAGAAGCAGAATTAGAAGCAGAAGGAGAAGTTGAAGCAAAAGCAGAAGCAGAAGGAGAAGCAGAACCAGAAGGAGAAGCAGAAGCAGGAGAAGGAGAAGCAGAAAGAGAAGCAGAACGGGAAGCAGGAGAAGCAGAAGCAGGAGAAGCAGAAGCAGAAGAAACATAGGAAGGAGAAGAAGCAGAAGGAGAAGCAGAAGAAACAGAAGAAGCAGAGGCAGTAGCAGAAGAAGCAGAAGATACAGAAGCAGAAGGAGAAGCAGAAGGAAAAGCAGAAGAACGAGAAGGAGAAGGAGAAACAGAAGGAGAAGCAGAAAGAGAAGCAGAAGAAGGAGCAGGAGGAGGAAAAGCAGCAGGAGAAGCAGAAAGAGCAGCAGAAGGAGAAGCAGGAGATGCAGAAACTTGAGAAGCAGAAACAGAAGAAACACAAGAAGGACAAGAAGCAGAAGCAGAAGGAGAAGCAGAATCAGAAGGAGAAGCAGGAAGAGAAGGAGGGAAAGCAGAAGAAGCAGGAGAAGCAGAAGCATAAGAATGTGAATAAGCAGAAGGAGAACCTGAAGCAGAAGGAGAAGCAGGAGAAGCAGATGAAGCAGACTCTGAAGAAGCAAAACGAGAAGCAGAAGCAGAAAGAGAATCAAAAGCAGAAAGAGAAGCAGAAGAAACAGAAGAAGTAGAAGCAGAAGCAGTTGTAGCAGAAGCAGAAGGAAAAGCAGAAGAACAAGAAGGAGAAGGAGAAACAGAAGGAGAAACAGAAGGAGAAGCAGAAAGAGACGCAGGTAAAGCAGACGAAGAAGAAGCAAAAGGAGAATCAGAAGGAGAAGCAGAAGAAGGAGAAGGAGAAGCAGAAGAAGATGCAGAAGGAGAAGCAGGAGAAGCAGAAGAAGCAGAAGCAGGAGGAGAAGCAGGAAAAGCAGAAGAAGCAGAAGCAAAAGGAGAAGCAAAAGAAGGAGAAGCAGAAGCATAAGGAAAAGCACAAGCAGAAGGAGATTCAGAAGGAGAAGCAGGAGAAACAGAAGAAGCAGAAGCTGAAGGAGAAGCAGAAGTAGGAGAAGGAGAAGCAGAAGAAGCAGAAGCTGAAGGAGAAGCAGAATGAGAAGCAGAAAGAGAAGCAGGAGAAGGACAAGAAGCAGAAGCAGGAGAAGCCGAAAGAGAAGAAGCAGAAGAAGCAGAAACATTAGCAGAAGGAGAAGCAGAAGCAGAAGGAGAAGCAGCAGAAGAAGTAGAACCAGAAATTCAGGCAGGAGAAACAGAAGAAGCAGAAGCAGAAGCAGAAGGAGAAGCAAAAAGAGAAGCACAGGAGTAGTAAAAGAAGCAGCAGAAGGAGAAGCAGCAGAAGAAGCAGAAAAACAAGCAGGAGAAGCAGAAGCAGAAAGAGAAGTAGAAGCAGAAGAAGCAGAACCAGAAGAAGAAGCAGTAGAAGCATAAGAAGCAGAAGCAGGAGAAGCAGAAGCAGAAGAAAAAAAAGAAGCATAAGAAGCAGAAATAGAAGCAGAGGGAGAAACAGAAGAAGGAGAAGGAGCAGCAGAAGGAGATGCAGAAGCAGAAACAGAAGGAGAAGTTGGAGAATCAGAAGAAGCAGAAGCAGAAAGAGAAGCAGAAGAGGGAGAAGGAGAAGCAGAAGCAGAAGGACAATCAGGAGAAGCAGAAGAAGCAGAAGCGGGAGAAGCAGAAGAAGAAGAAGAAACAGAAGAAGGAGAAGGAGCAGAAGGAGAAGCAAAAGCAGAAGAAGAAGCAGAAATAGAAACAGAAGCAGAAGAAGCAGAAGCAGAAGAAACAGAAGAAGCTGAAGAAGCAGAAGGAGAACCTGAAGCAGAAGGAGAAGCAGAAGCAGCAGAAGCTGGAAAAGCAGAAGCAGAAGATACAGAAGAAGCAGAAGAAGCAGAAGCAGAACGAGAAGCAGAAGAATAAGAAGGAGAAAGAGAAGGATTAGGAGTAGGAGGAGCAGAAGCAGAATTAGACGCAGAAAGAGAAGCAGAAGGAGAAGCAGAAGGAGAAACAGAAGAAGCAGAAGCAGGAGAAGCAGAAGCAGAAGAAGATTGAGAAGCACAAGAAGGAGAAATTGAAGGAGAAGGAGGATGAGACGGAGAAGCAGAAGGAGAAGTAGGAGAAGCAGAAGAAGAAGAAGTAGGAGAAGCAGAAGCAGAAGAAACAGAAGAAGGAGAAGAGCAGAAGCAGAAGCAGAAGGAGAAGCAGAAGCAGAAGGAGAAGCAGAAGAATCAGAAGCTGAAGCAGAAGAAGAAGAAACAGAAAAAGCAGAAGAAGCAGAAGAAGAAGCAGCAGGAGAAGCAGAAGAAGAAGAAGGAGAAAGAGAAGGATTAGGCGTAGGAGAAACAGAAGGATAAGCAGAAGCAGAAAGAGAAGGAGAAGGAGAAGCAGGAGAAGCAGAAGGAGCAGAAGCAGGAGAAGCAGAAGCATAATGAAAGGCAGAAAAGGAGAAATTGAAACAGAAGAAGAAGCAGAAGGAGAAGCAGAAGCAGTAGTAGAAGCAGAAAAAGGAGAAGGAGAAGGAGAAGCATAAAGAGAAACCGAAGGAGAAGCAGGAGAAGCAGAAGCAGGAGAAGCAGACGCAGAAGAAATAGAAGATGGAGAAGAAGCAGAAGCAGAAAGAGAAGCAGAAACAGAAGGAGAAGAAGAAATAGAAGCAGAAGAAGCCGAAGAAGCAAAAGGAGAACCTGAAGCAGAAGGAGAAGCTGGAGAAGCAGAAGAAGAAGAAACTGGAGAAGAAGAAGGAGAACCAGAAGGAGAAGCAGAAGCAGAAAGAGAAGCAAAAGCAGAAGGAGAAGCCGAAGAAACAGAAGAAGCAGAAGCAGTAGCAGAAGAAGCTGAAGATGCAGAAGCAGAAAGAGAAGCAGAAGGAATAGCAGAAGAACGAGAAGGAGAAACAGAAGGCGAAGCAGAAGGAGAACCAGGAAAAGAAGAAGAAGCAGAAGCAAACGGAGAAGCAGAAGAAGGAGAAGGTGAAGCAGAAGCAGAAGAAGAAGCAGAAGGAAAAGCACAAGCAGAAGGAGATGCAGAAGTAGAAGCAGGAGAAGCAGAAGAAACAGAAGCAGAAGGAGAAGAAGAAGGAGATGAAGCAGAATCAGAAGAATTCAGAAGCAGAAATAGAAAGAGAAGCTCGACGAAGAGAAGCAGAATCGTGAAGCTGGAGACAGAAGATGCAGATGCGGGAGAAGCAGATGATGATGAAATAGATGATGGAGAATGAGCAGAATGAGAAGCAGAAGAGAGCAGAAAAGCTAGAGATGCTGAATCAGAGGGAGAAGAAGAAGGATTAGTTGGGAGAATC
>NW_012298787.1:0-3912 GCF_000151885.1 Dipodomys ordii | reverse complement strand
GAAAAGAAGAGAAGAAGAAGAAGAAGAAGAAGAAGAAGAAGAAGAAGAAGAAGAAGAAGAAGAAGAAGAAGGAAAAGAATAAGCATAAGAAGCAGAATCAGAGGGAGAAGCACAAGAAGGAGAAGGAACAGCAGAAGGAGAAGCAGAAGAGGGAGAAGCAGAAGCAGAAGAAGCAGCAGAAGGAGAAGCAGAAGCAGAAGAAGATGCAGAACGAGAAGCAGGAGAATCAGAATAAGCAAAAGCAGAAGGAGAAGCAGAAGTAGGAGAAGAAGAAGGAGAAAGAAGGGCAGCAGAAGCAATAGTTGAAGCAGAAGGAGAAGCAGAAGCAGAATGAGAAGCAGAAAGAGAATCAGGAGAAGCAGAAGAAGCTGGAAAAGCAGAAGCAGAAGAAAGAGAAGAAGAAGAGGAAGAAGAAGAAGAAGAAGAAGAAGAAGAAGAAGAAGAAGAAGAAGAAGAAGAAGAAGAAGAAGAAGAAGAAGAAGAAGAAGAAGAAGAAGACGAAGAAGACGAAGAAGAAGAAGAAGAAGAAGAAGAAGAAGAAGAAGAAGAAGAAGAAGAGGAAGAAGAAGAAGAAGAAGAAGAAGAAGAAGAAGGAGAAGAAGGAGAAGACGAAGGAGAAGACGAAGACGAAGAAGAAGATAAAGAAGAAGAAGAAGAAGAAGAAGAAGAAGAAGAAGAAGAAGAAGAAGAAGAAGAAGAAGAAGAAGAAGCATAAGGAGAATCATAAGGAGACGCATAAGGAGAAGCAGTAGAAGCAGGAGAAACAGAAGCAGGAGAAGCAGAAGAAGAAGAAAAAGAATAAGCAAAAGAATCAGAAGCAGAAGCAGGGGGAGAATCAGAAGAAGGATAAGGAGAAGGAGCAGCAGAAGGAAAAGCAGAAGCAGAATGAGAAGAGGAAACAGAAGGAGAACAAGAAGGAGAAGCAGGAGAATCAGAAGAAGCAGAAGTAGAAGCAGAAAGAGAAGGAGAAGAAGGAGAAGCAGAAGTAGCATCAGAAGAAACAGAAGAAGAAGAAGCAGAAGAACCAGAAGCAAAAAAACAGAAGAAGGAGAAGAACAGAAGCAGGAGCAGAAGGAGAAGGAGAAGTAGAAGCAGAAGGAGAAAGAGAAGCAGGAGAAGCAGGAGAAGCAGGAGAAGCAGAAGCAGAAGAAACAGGCGAAGCCGAAGAAGCAGAATCATAATCTGAAAGCAGAAGGAGAAACAGAAGAAGCACAATCTGAAGCAGAAGCAGAAGAAACAGTAATAGTAGAATAAGCAGAAGCAGAAGCAGCAGGAGAAGCAGAAGAAGAAGACGGAGAAGGCGAGAGAGAAGGATTAGGAGTAGGAGAAGCAAAAGGATAAGCAGAAGCAGAAAGAGACGCAGAAGGAAAAGCAGCACGAGAAGTAGGAGAAGCAGGAGAAGCAGGAGAAACAGAAGACGCAGAAGCAGAATGAGAAGCAGCAGGAGAAATTGAAGCAGAAGCAGAAGGAGAAGCAGAAGCAGAAGGAGAAACAGAAGAAGGAGAAGGAGAAGCAGAAAGAGAAGCAGAACGAGAAGCAGGAGAAGCAGAAGCAGGAGAAGCAGAAGCAGAAGAAACAGAAGGAGAAGAAGCAGAAGGAGAAGCAGAAACAGAAGGAAAGGCAGAAAGAGAAGCAGGAGAAGCAGAAGAAGCAGCAGCAGGAGAAGCAGAAGCCGAAGAAGCCGAAGAAGCAGAAGCAGAACCTGAAGCATAAGGAGATACAGGAGAAGCAGAAGAAGCAGAATCTGGAGAAGCACAAGGAGAAGCAGAAGCAGAAAGAGAAGCAAAAGCAGAAGGAGAAGCAGAAGAAACAGAAGAAGCAGAGGCAGTAGCAGAAGAAGCAGAAGATGCAGAAGCAGAAGGAGAAGCAGAAGTAAAAGCAGAAGAACGAGAAGGAGAAGAAGAAACAGAAGGAGAAGCAGAAAGAGAAGCAGAAGAAGAAGCAGTAGAAGGAAAAGCAGCAGGAGAGGCAGAAAGAGCAGCAGAAGGAGAAGCAGGAGATGCAGAAACAAGAGAAGCAGAAGCAGAAGAAACAGGAGAAGGACAAGAAGCAGAAGCAGAAGGAGAAGCAGAAACAGAAGGAGAAGCAGAAAGAGAAGGAGGGGAAGCAGAAGAAGCAGAAGCAGGAGAAGCAGAAGCATAAGAATCCGAAGAAGCAGAAGCAGAACCTGAAGCAGAAGGAGAAGCAGGAGAAGCAGAAGAAGCAGAATCTGGAGAAGCAGAATGAGAAGCTGAAGGAGAAGCAGAAGCGGAAAGAGAATCAAAAGCAGCAGGAGAAGCAGAAGAAACAGAAGAAGCAGAAGCAGTAGCAGCTGCAGCAGAATCAGAAGGAAAAGCAGAAGGAAAAGCAGAAGAAAGAGAAGGAGAAGGAAAAACAGAAGCAGAAGCAGAAGGAGAATCATAAAGAGAAGCAGAAGAAGCAGAAGGAGAAGCAAAAGCAGAAGAAGCAGCAGAAGGAGAAGAAGAAGCAGAAGAAGATGCAGAAGGAAAAGCTGGAGAAGCAGAAGAAGCAGACGCAGAAGAAGAAGTAGAAGTAGGAGAAGGAGAAGTAAGAGCCGCAGAAGCAATAGGAGAAGCAGAAGGAGAAGCAGAAGCAGAATGAGAAGCAGAAAGAGAAGCAGTAGAAGCAGAAGAAGCAGGAAAACAGAAGCAGAAGAAAGAGAAGAGGAAGAAGAAGAAGAAGAAGAAGAAGAAGAAGAAGAAGAAGAAGAAGAAGAAGAAGAAGAAGAAGAAGAAGAAGAAGAAGAAGAAGAAGAAGAAGGAGGAGGAGGAGAAGGAGAAGAAGAAAGAGAAGAAGGAGAAGCATAAGGAGAAGCAGTAGAAGCAGAAGAAGCAGAAGCAGGAGAAGCAGAAGAAAAAGAATAAGCATAAGAAGCAGAATCAGAGGGAGTAGGAGAAGACGGAGAAGGAGCAGCAAAAGGAGAAGCAGAAGGAGAAGAAGTTGCAGAAGGAGAAGCAGGAGAATCAGAAGAAGCAGAAGCAGAAGGAGAAGCAGAAGTAGGAGAAGGAGAAGGAGAAGGAAGGGCAGCAGAAGCAATAGGAGAAGCAGAAGGAGAAGCAGAACAGAATGAGAAGCAGAAAGAGAAGCAGTAGAAGCAGAAGAAGCAGGAAAAGCAGAAGCTGACGAAAGAGAAGAAGATGAAGAAGAAGAAGAAGACGACGAAGAAGAAGAAGAAGCAGCAGCATAAGGAGAAGCGTAAGGAGAAGCAGTAGAAGCAGAATCAGGAGAAGCAGAAGCGGAAGAAAAAGAATAAGCAAATGAAGCAGAAGAAGAAGCAGAGGGAGAAGCAGAAGAAGGAAAAGGAGCAGCAGAAGGAGAAGCAGAAGCAGAAACAGAAGCAGAAACAGAAGGAGAACAAGAAGGAGAAGCAGGAGAATCAGAAGAAGCAGAAGTAGAAGCAGAAGAGGAGAAGAAGGAGAAGCAGAAGTAGAATCAGAAGAAATAGAAGAAGAAGAAGAAGAAGAAACAGAAGCAAAAGAAACAGAAGAAGGAGAAGAGCAGAAGCAGAAGCAGAAGCAGAAGCAGAAGGAGAAGCAGAAAGAGAAACAGGAGAAGTAGAAGAAGCAGAAGCAGAAGAAACAGGAGAAGCCGAAGAAGCAGAAGCAGAATCTGAAGCAGGAGAAACAGAAGAAGCACAATGTGAAGAAGAAGCAGAAGAAACAGAAATAGTACAATAAGCAGAAGCAGAAGCAGAAAGAAAAGCAGAAGAAGAAGAAGGAGAAGGCGAAAGAGAAAGATTAGGAGTAGGAGAAGCAAAAGGATAAGCAGAAGCAGAAAGAGACGCAGAAGGAGAAGCAACACGAGAAGTAGGAGAAGCAGGAGAAGCAGAAGAAGCAGAATCTGGAGAAGAAGAAGGAGAACCAGAAGGAGAAGCAGAAGCAGAAAGAGAAGCAAAAGCAGAAGGAGAAGCAG
>NW_012298786.1:0-3913 GCF_000151885.1 Dipodomys ordii | reverse complement strand
GGTTCATCACAGAAGAGCAGAAGGAGAAGGAGAAGCAGGAAAAGCAGAAGAAGCACGAAGCAAAAGGAGAAGCAAAAGAAGGAGGAGGAGAAGGAGAAGCAGAAGCAGAAGAAGAAGCATAAGGACAAGCACAAGCAGAAGGAGATGCAGAAGGAGAAGCAGGAGAAGCAGAAGAAACAGAAGCTGAAGGAGAAGCAGAAGTAGGAGAAGGAGAAGGAGGAGAATCAGAAGCAGAAAGAGAAGCCGAAGCGGAATGAGAAGCAGAAAGAGAAGCAAGAGAAGCACAAGAAGCAGAAGCAGGAGAAGCCGAAAGAGAAGCAGAAGAAGCAGAAACAGAAGCAGAAGTAGAAGCAGAAGTAGAAGGAGAAGCAGCAGAAGAAGTAGAACCAGAAATTCAGGCAGGAGAAACAGAAGAAGCAGAAGCAGAAAGAGCAGCAAAAAGAGAAGCAGAAGGAGAAGTAGAAGAAGCAGCAGAAGGAGAAGCAGCAGAAGAAGCAGAAAAACAAGCAGGAGAAGCAGAAGCAGAAAGAGAAGTAGAAGCAGAAGAAGCAGAAGCAGAAGAAGAAGCAGTAGAAGCATAAGAAGCAGAAGCAGGAGAAGCAGAAGCAGAACAAGAAGAAGCATAAGAAGCAGAAGCAGAAGCAAAGGGAGAAACACAAGGAGGAAAAGGAGCAGCAGAAGGTGAAGCAGAAGGAGATGGAGAAGCAGAAAGAGAAGCAGAAACAGAAGGAGAAGAAGAAGGATTAGTTGGAGAATCAGAAGAAGCAGAAGCAGAAAGAGAAGCAGAACCAGAAGGAGAAGCAGAAGGAGGAAAAGGAGAAGGAGAAGGAGAAGGAAGGGCAGCCGAAGCAATAGGAGAAGCAGAAGGAGAAGCAGAAGCAGAATGAGAAGCAGAAAGAGAAGCAGTAGAAGCAGAAGAAGCAGGAAAAGCAGAAGCAGACGAAAGAGAAGAAGATGAAGAAGAAGAAGACGAAGAAGAAGAAGAAGCAGCATAAGGAGAAGCGTAAGGAGAAGCAGAAGAAGCAGAATCAGGAGAAGCAGAAGCAGAAGAAAAAGAATAAGGAAAATAAGCAGAAGAAGAAGCAGGGGGAGAATCAGAAGAAGGATAAGGAGAAGGTGCAGCAGTAGGAGAAGCACAAGCAGAATGAGAAGAAGAAACAGAAGGAGAACAAGAAGGAGAAGCAGGAGAATCAGAAGAAGCAGAAGTAGAAGCAGAAAGAGGAGAAGAAGGAGAAGCAGAAGTAGAATCAGAAGAAACAGAAGAAGAAGAAGCAGAAGAAACAGAAGCAAAAGAAACAGAAGAAGGAGAAGAGCAGAAGCAGAAGCAGAAGGAGAAGCAGAAGCAGGAGAAATAGAAGAAGCAGAAGCAGAAGAAACAGGAGAAGCCGAAGAAGCAGAAGCAGAATCTGAAGAAGGAGAAACAGAAGAAGCACAATCTGAAGCAAAAGCAGAAGAAACAGAAATAGTACAATAAGCAGAAGCAGAAGCAGCAGGAAAAGCAGAAGAAGAAGAATAAGGAGAAGTCGAAATAGAAGGATTAGGAGTAGGAGAAGCAGAAGATGCAGAAGCAGAAGGAGAAGCACAAGGAAAAGAAGAAGAACGAGAAGGAGAAGGAGAAACAGAAGGAGAAGCAGAAAGAGAAGCAGAAGAAGGAGCAGGAGACGGAAAAGCAGCAGGAAAAGCAGAAAGAGCAGCAGAAGGAGAAGCAGGAGATGCAGAAACAGGAGAAACAGAAGTAGAAAAATCAGGAAAAGGACAAGAAGCAGCAGAAGAAGGAGAAGCAGAAACAGAAGGAGAAGTAGATAGAGAAGGAGGGGAAGCAGAAGAAGCAGAAGCAGTAGAAGCAGAAGCATAAGAATCCGAAGAAGCAGAAGCAGAACCTGAAGAAGAAGGAGAAGCAGGGGAAGCAGAAGAAGCAGAATCTGGAGAAGCAGAATGACAAGCTGAAGGAGAAGCAGAAGCAGAAAGAGAATCAAAAGCAGAAGGAGAAGCAGAAGAAACAGAAAAAGTAGAAGCAGTAGCAGTTGTAGCAGAAACAGAAGGAGAAGACAAAAGAAAAACAGAAGAACAAGAAGGAGAATTAGAAACGGAAGGAGAAGCAGAATGAGAAGCAAGTAAAGCAGAAGAAGAAGAAGCAGAAGGAGAATCAGAAGGATACGCAGAAGAAGGAGAAGGAGAAGCAGAAGCAGAAGAAGATGCAGAAGGAGAAGCAGGAGAAGCAGAAGAAGCAGAAGCAGAAGGAGAAGTAGGAAAAGCAGAAGAAGCAGAAGCAAAAGGAGAAGCAAAAGAAGGAGAAGGAGAAGCAGAAGCAGAAGAAGAAGCATAAGGACAAGCACAAGCAGAAGGAGATGCAAAAGGAGAAGCAGGAGAAGCAGAAGAAGCAGAAGCTGAAGGAGAAGCAGAAGTAGGAGGAGGAGAAGCAGAAGCAGAAGGAGAAGCCGAAGCGGAATGAGAAGGAGAAAGAGAAGCAGGAGAAGCACAAGAAGCAGAAGCAGTAGAAGCCGAAAGAGAAGAAGCAGAAGAAGCAGAAACAGAAGCAGAAGTAGAAGCAGAAGCAGAAGTAGAAGCAGCAGAAGAAGTAGAACCAGAAATTCAGGCAGGAGAAACAGAAGAAGCATAAGCAGAAAGAGAAGCAAAAAGAGAAGCAGAAGGAGAAGTAAAAGAAGCAGCAGAAGGAGAAGTAGAAGAAGCAGCAGAATGAGAAGCAGCAGAAGAAGCAGAAAAACAAGCAGGAGAAGCAGAAGCAGAAAGAGAAGTAGAAGCACAAGAAGCAGAAGAAGCAGAAGCAGAAGAAGAAGCAGTAGAAGCATAAGAAGCAGAAGCAGGAGAAGCAGAAGCAGAAGAACAAGAAGAAGCATAAGAAGCAGAAGCAGAAGCAGAGGGAGAAACAGAAGAAGGAGAAGGAGCAGCAGAAGGTGAAGCAGAAGGAGATGGAGAAGCAGAAAGAGAAGGACAAACAGAAGGCGAAGAAGAAGGATTAGTTGGAGAATCAGAAGAAGCAGAAGCAGAAAGAGAAGCAGAAGAAGGAGAAGCAGAAGCAGAAGCAGAGGAAAGGAAGGAGAAGCAGAAGAAGCATAAGCGGGTGAAGCAGAAGAAGAAGAAGAAACAGAAGAAGGAGAAGGAGCAGAAGGAGAAGCAGAAGCAGAAGGAGAAGCAGAAAGAGAAGGAGAAGAAGCAGTAGCAGGAGAAGCAGAAGCACAAGAAACAGAAGAATCTGAAGAAGCAGAAGCAGGACCAGAAGCAAAAGAAACAGAACAAGCAGAAGAAGCAGTAGCAGAAGCAGAACGAGAAGCAGAAGAAGAAGAAGGAGAAGGAGAAAGAGAAGGATTAGAGTAGGAAGAGCAGAAGGAGAATCAGAAGAAGAACGAGTAGAAGAAGGAGCAGCAGAAGGAGAAGCAGAAGCAGAAGAAGCAGCAGAAGGAGAAGCAGAAGCAGAAGATGATGCAGAAGGAGAAGCAGGAGAAGCAGAAGAAGCAAAAGCAGAAGGAGAAGCAGAAGAAGGAGAAGGAGAAGGAGAAGGAAGGGCAGCAGAAGCAATAGGAGAAGCAGAAGGAGAAGCAGAAGCAGAATGAGAAGCAGAAAGAGAAGCAGTGGAAGCAGAAGAAGCAGGAAAAGCAGAAGCAGAAGAAAGAGAAGAAGAAGAAGAAGAAGAAGAAGAAGAAGAAGAAGAAGAAGAAGAAGAAGAAGAAGAAGAAGAAGAAGAAGAAGAAGAAGAAGAAGAAGAAGAAGAAGAAGAAGAAGCATAAGGAGAAGCAAAAGGAGAAGCATAAGGAGAAGCAGTAGAAGCAGAAGAAGCAGAACCAGGAGAAGCAGAAGAAAAAGAATAAGCATAAGAAGCAGAATCAGAGGGAGTAGGAGAAGACAGAGAAGGAGTAGCAAAAGGAGAAGCAGAAGGAGAAGCAGAAGGAGAAGA
>NW_012298785.1:0-3913 GCF_000151885.1 Dipodomys ordii | reverse complement strand
TGCTTCTGCTTCTCTTCTGCTTCAGGTTCTCCTTCTGCTTCTTGGGCTACTTCTGTTTCTTCTGCTTCTGCTTCTCCTGCTACTGCTTCTTCCGCTTCTTCTGCTTCTCTTTTGCTTCTCCTTCTGCTTCTGCTTCTCCTTCTGCTCCTTCTCTTTCTTCTGTTTCTTCTTCTTCTTCTTCTTCTTCTTCTGCTCCTCCCGCTTCTGCTTCTTCTGCTTCTCCTGCTTGTCCTTCTCCTTGTGCTTCTCCTTCTCTTTCTTCTCCTTCTCTTTCTGCTTCTGCTTCTGCTTCTGCTTCTTCTGATTCTCCAACTTCTCCTTCTTCTTCTCCTTCTGTTTCTGCTTCTCTTTCTGCTTCTGCATCTCCTTCTGCTTCACATTCTGCTGCTCTTTCTCCTTCTTCTGTTTCTCCCTCTGCTTCTGCTTCTTATGCTTCTTCTTTATCTTCTGCTTCTGCTTCTCCTGCTTCTGCTTCTTGTGCTTCTACTGCTTCTTCTTCTGCTTCTGCTTCTTCTGCTTCTACTTCTCTTTCTGCTTCTGCTTCTCCTGCTTGTGTTTCTGGTTCTTCTGCTGCTTCTCCTTCTGCTGCTTCTTCTACTTCTCCTACTGCTTCTCTTTTTGCTTCTCCTTCTGCTTCTGCTTCTTCTGTTTCTCCTGCCTGAATTTCTGGTTCTACTTCTTCTGCTGCTTCTCCTTCTGATTCTGCTTCTACTTCTGATTCTGATTCTGCTTCTTCTGCTTCTTCTCTTTCGGCTACTCCTACTTCTGCTTCTTGTGCTTCTCCTGCTTCTCTTTCTGCTTCTCTTTCCGCTTCTGCTTCTCCTTGTGCTTCTGCTTCTCCTCCTTCTCCTTCTCCTGCTTCTGCTTCTCCTTCATCTTCTGCTTCTTCTGCTTCTCCTTCTGCATCTCCTTCTGCTTGTGCTTCTCCTTATGCTTCTTCTTCTGCCTCTGCTTCTCCTTCTCCTTCTTTTGCTTCTCCTTTTGCTTCTGCTTCTTCTGCTTTTCCTGCTTCTCGTTCTGCTTCTGCTTCTTCTGCTTATGCTTCTTCTGCTTCTCCTTCTGCATCTTCTTCTGCTTCTGCTTCTCCTTCTTCTGCTTCTCCTTCTTATTCTCCTACTGCTTCTCCTACTGATTCCCTTCTCCTTCTTGTTCTTCTGCTTTTCCTTCTGCTTCTCCTTCTGCTTCTGCTACAACTGCTACTGCTTCTACTTCTTCTCTTTCTTCTGCTTCTCCTTCTGCTTTTGATTCTCTTTCTGCTTCTGCTTCTACTTCTGCTTCTCCAGATTCTGCTTCTTCTGCTTCTCCTGCTTCTCCTTCTGCTTAAGGTTCTCCTTCTGCTTCTTCGTATTCTTATGCTTCTGCTTCTCCTGCTTCAGCTTCTTCTGCTTCCCCTCCTTCTACTTCTGCTTCCCATCCTTCTCTTTCTGCTTCTCCTTCTGTATCTGCTTCTCCTTCTGCTTCTTCTTCTTGTCCTTCTCCTGTTTGTTCTGCTTATGCTTCTCCTGTTTCTGTATCTCCTGCTCCTCTTTCTGCTGCTCTTTATGCTTCTCCTGCTGCTTTTCCTTCTCCTGCTCCTTCTTCTGCTTCTCTTTCTGGTTCTCCTTCTGTTTCTCCTTCTCCTTCACCTTCTCTTTCTTCTGCTTTTCCTTCTGCTTCTCCTTCGGCTTCTGCACCTTCTGCTTCTTCTGCTACTGCCTCTGCTTCTTCTGTTTCTTCTGCTTCTAGTTCTGCTTCTCCTTCTGCTTTTGCTTCTCTTTCTGCTTCTGCTTCTCCTTCTGCTTCTCCAGATTCTGCTTCTCCTGCTTCTCCTTCTGCTTCAGGTTCTGCTTCTGCTTCTTCTGCTTCTGCTTCTCCTGCTGCTGCTTCTTCTGCTTCTCCTGCTTCTCTTTCTGCTTTTCCTTCTGTTTCTGCTTCTCCTTCTGTTTCTTCTCCTTCTTCTGTTTCTTCTGTTTCTGCTTCTCCTGCTTCTGCTTCTCCTGCTTCTCGTTCTGCTTCTCTTTCTCCTTCTCCTTCTCCTTATTCTGCTTCTCCTTCTGCTTCTGTTTCTCCTTCCGCTTCTGCTTCTGCTTCAATTTCTCCTTCTGCTTCTCATTCTGCTTCTGCGCCTTCTGTTTCTTCTGCTTCTCTTGCTGCTTCTCCTTCTGCGTCTCTTTCTGCTTCTGCTTATCCTTTTGCTTCTCCTACTCCTAATCTTCCTCTTTCGCCTTCTCCATCTTCTTCTGCTTCTCCTGCTGCTTCTGCTTCTGCTTATTCTACTATTTCTGTTTCTTCTGCTTCTGCTTCAGATTGTGCTTCTTCTGTTTCTCCTTCTGCTTCAGATTCTGCTTCTGCTTCTTCGGCTTCTCCTGTTTCTTCTGCTTCTGCTTCTCCTGCTTCTTCTGCTTCTCCTGCTTCTCTTTCTGCTTCTCCTTCTGCTTCTGCGTCTCCTTCTGCTTCTGCTCCTTCTATTTCTTCTGTTTCTTTTGCTTCTGCTTCTCACGCTCTGCTTCTTCTGCTTCTCCTGCTTCTCGTTCAGCTTCTCTTCGTCGGCTTCTCTTTCTACTTCTCCTTCTGCTTCTTCTGATTCTGATTCTTCTCCGCCTACTTCTCCTTCTGCTTCTGCTTCTTCTGCATCTCCTGCTTCTCCTTCTGCATCTCCTTCTGCTTGTGCTTTTCCTTCTGCTTTTTCTTCTGCTTCGGCTTCTCCTTCTCCTTCTTCTCCGTCTGTTTCTGTTTCTTCTGCTTTTCCTGCGTCTCCTTCTGCTTCTCCTTCTGTTTCTCCTTCTCCTTCTTCTGCTATTCCTTCTGCTTCTTTTTCTGGTTCTGCATCTTCAGCTTCTTCTGCTACTGATTCTGCTTCTTCTGTTTCTTCTGCTTCTCCTTCTGCTTCTCCTTCTGCTTTTGCTTCTCTTTCTGCTTCTGCTTCTCCTTCTTCTTCTCCAGATTCTGCTTCTTCTGCTTCTCCTGCTTCTCCTTCTGCTTTAAGTTCTGCTTTTGCTTCTTCGGCTTCTTCTGCTTCTATTTTTGCTTCTCCTTCTGTTTCTGCTTCTCTTTCTGCTTCTGCTTCTTCTCCTTCTATTTCTTCTGTCTATTTCTTCTGATTCTGCTTCTCCTGCTTCTGCTTCTCCTGCTTCTTCTGTTTCTCTTTATGCTTCTACTTCTGCTTCTCCTTCTTCTGCTTCTACTACTGCTTCTGCTTCTCCTTGTGCATCTTCTTCTGTTTCAATTTCTCCTTCTTCTGCCTTTCATTATGCTTCTGCTTCTCCTGCTTCTGCTCCTTCTGCTTCTCCTGCGTCTCCTTCTCCTTCTCTTTCTGCTTCTGCTTATCCTTATGTTTCTCCTACGCCTAATCCTTCTCTTTCTCCTTCTTCTTCTTCTTCTGCTTCTCCTGCTGCTTCTTCTTCTGTTCTTCTGCTTTTTCTGTTTCTTCTTCTTCTGCTTCAGCTTCTGCTTCTTCTGCTTCTGCTTCTCCTGCTTCTTCTTCTTCTGCTTCTCCTACTTCTCCTTCTGCTTCTCCGTCTCATTCTCCTTCTCCTTCAATTTCTCCTTCTTGTGCTTCTCATTCTTCTTCTGCTTCTGCTTCTACTGCTTCTGCTTCTTCTGTTTCTCCTTCTGCTTCTCCTTCTGCTTCTCTTTAAGCTTCTTATTCTGCTTCTGCTCCTCCTACTCCTAATCCTTCTCTTTCTCCTTCTTCTTCTTCTGCTTCTCGTTCTGCTTCTGCTTCTTCTGCTTGTTCTGTTTCTTCTGCTTCTGCTTTTCCAGATTCTGTTTCTTCTGCTTCAGGTTCTCCTTTTGGTTCTTGGGCTTCTTCTGTTTCTTCTGCTTCTGCTTCTCCTGCTACTGCTTCTTCTGCTTCTCTTTCTGCTTCTCCTTATGCTTCTGCTTCTCCTTCTGCTCCTTCTCCTTCTTCTGTTTCTTCTTCTTCTGCTGCTGC
>NW_012298784.1:0-3914 GCF_000151885.1 Dipodomys ordii | reverse complement strand
GCTGTGTCCTCGCTGTGTCCCCCGCTGTGTCCCGCCGTGTCCTCGCTGGGTCCCCCGCTGTGTCCCGCTGTGTCCCGCTCTGTCCCCGCTTTGTGCCCGCTGTGTCCCGCTGTGTACTTCGTTGTGTCAGGCTCTGTCCCCCGCTTTGTCCCGCTGTGTCCCCCCAGTGTCCCCGCTGTGTCCCGCTGTGTCACACTGTGTCCCCTGGTGTCCTGCTTTGTCCCCAGCTGTGTCCCCCGCTGAGTCCCCTCGGTGTCCTGCTGTGTCCTCGCTGTGTGCCCCGCTGTCTCCAACTTTGTCCCACGCTGTGTCCCACTGTGTCCTCGCTGTGTCCCCCGCTGTGTCCCCCTATGTCCCCACTGTGTCCCAAGCTGTGTCCCGCTGTGTCCCGCTGTGTACCCAGCTGTGTCGTGCTATGTTCCCGCAGTGTCCCCGCTGTGGCCCCGCTGTGTCCTGCTGTGTCCTCGATGTGTCCCCCGCTGTGTTCCGTTGTGTCCCCAGCTGTGTACCCCGCGGTGTCCCGCTGTGTCCCCGCTGTATCGACGCTGTGTCCCGCTGTGTCCCGCTGTGTCCCGCTTTGTCCCCCGCTGTGTCCCCCGCTGAGTCCCCGCTGTGTACCCGCTGTGTCCCGCTCTGTCCTCCCTGTGTCCCCCGCTGTGTCCCGCTGTGTCCCCTGCTGTGTCCCGCTGTGTCTACTGCTGTGTTCCTGCTGTGTCCCGCTGTGTCCCCCTGTGTCCTCACTGTGTCCCACGCTGTGTTCTGCTGAGTACTTGCTGTGTCCCCCGATGTGCCCCGTTGTGTCCCCAGCTGTGTACCCCGCTGTGGCCCACTCTGTCCCCGCTATATCGATGCTGTGTCCCGCTGGGTCCCGCTGTGTCCTCGCTGTGTCCACCGCTGTGTCCCGCTGTGTCCACCGCTGTGTACCGCTGTGTCCCCAGTTGTGTCCCACTGTGTCCCGCTGTGGCCCCCGCTGTGTCCCCCGCTGTGTCCCGCTGTGTCCCCCGCTGTCTCCCACTGTGTCCACTGCTGTGTCCCCGCTGTGTCCCGCTTTTTCCCCCGCTGTGTCCCGCTGTGTCCTCGCTGTGTCTCCCGCTGTGTCCCGCTCTGTCCTCGCTGTGTCCCCTGCTGTGTCCCGCTGTGTCCCCCGCTGTGTCCTGATGTGTCCCGCTTTGTCCCGCTGTGTCCCTGCTGTGACCCTCAGTGTCCCGGTGTGTCCCCGCTGTGGCCCCTCTGTGTCCCACTGTGTCCTGCTCTGTCCCTGCTGTGTCCTGCTGTGTCACGCTGTGTCCCCACTTTGTGCCCGCTGTGTCCCGCTGTGTACTCCGTTGTGTCAGGCTGTGTCCCCCGCTTTGTCCCGCTGTGTCCCCGCAGTGTCGCCGCTGTGTCCCGCTGTGTCACACTGTGTCCCATGGTGTCCTGCTTTGTCCCCAGCTGTGTCCCCCGCTGAGTACTCTCGGTGTCCTGCTGTGTCCCGCTGTTTTCCGTGGTGTCCCGCTTTGTCCCATGTTGTGTCCCCAGCTGAGTCCCCGCTGTGTCCTCGCTGTGTCCCCGCTGTGTCCCGCCGTGTCCTCGCTGTGTCCCCCGCTGTCTCCGGCTCTGTACCCCGCTGTGTCTCACGCTTTATCCCGTCTGTGTCCCACTCTGTCCCGTTGTGTCCCGCTGTGTCCACCACTGTGTCCCTTTGTGTCCCCAGCTGTGTAACCCGCTGTGTAACGTTGTGAATCCCGATGTATCGAGGCTGTGTCCCGCTGGGTCCCGCTGTGTCCTTGCTCTGTTATTCGTGGTGTCCCCCTCTGTCCCCCGCTGTGTCCCCCGCTCTGTCCTACTGTGTCCCCCGCTGTGTCCCTGCTGTGTCCCCGCTGTGTCCCCCACTGAGTACCCTCGGTGTCCTGCTGTGTCCTCGCTGTGTGCCCCTCTGTCTCCCACTTTGTCCCACGCTGTGTCCCACTGTGTCCTCACTGTGTCGCCCGCTGTGTCCCGCTATGTCCCCGCTGTGTCCCAAGCTGTGTCCCGCTGTGTCCCGCTGTTTACCCCGCTGTGTCCTGCTATGTTCCCGCAGTGTCCCCGCTGTGTCCCTGCTGTGTCCTGCTGTGTCCTTCATGTGTCCCCCGCTGTGTTCCATTGTGTCCCCAGCTGTGTACCCCGCTGTGTCCCCGCTGTATCGACGCTGTGTCCAGCTGTGTCCCGCTGTGTCCCGCTTGTCCCCCGCTGTGTCCCCCGCTGAGTCCCCGCTGTGTCCCCGCTGTGTCCCGCTCTGTCCTCCCTGTGTCCCCGGCTGTGTCCCGCTGTGTCCCCTGCTCTGTCCCGCTGTGTCTACTGCTGTGATCCTGCTGTGTCCCGCTGTGTCCTGCTGTGTCCCCCTGTGTCCTCACTGTGTCCACGCTGTGTTCCTCTGAGTACTTGCTTTGTCCCCCGATGTGCCCCGTTGTGTCCCCAGCTGTGTTCCCCGCTGTGGCCCACTCTGTCCCCGCTGTATCGACGCTGTGTCCCGCTGGGTCCCGCTGTGTCCTCGCTGTGTCCACCGCTGTGTCCCGCTGTGTCCACCGCTGTGTACCGCTGTGTCCCCAGTTGTGTCCCACTGTGTCCCGCTGTGGCCCCCGCTGTGTCCCCCGCTGTGTCCTGCTGTGTCCCCCGCTGTCTCCCGCTGTGTCCACTGCTGTGTCCCCGCTGTGTCCCGCTTTTTCCCCCGCTGTGTCCCGCTGTGTCCTCACTGTGTCTCCCGCTGTGTCCCGCTGTGTCCTCGCTGTGTCCCCTGCTGTGTCCCGCTGTGTCCCCCGCTGTGTCCTGATGTGTCCCGCTTTGTCCCGCTGTGTCCCTGCTGTGACCCTCAGTGTCCCAGTGTGTCCCCTCTGTGGCCCCTCTGTGTCCCGCTGTGTCCCGCTCTGTCCCTGCTGTGTCCTGCTGTGTCCCGCTGTGTCCCCACTTTGTACCCGCTGTGTCCCGCTGTGTACTCCGTTGTGTCAGGCTGTGTCCCCCGCTTTGTCCCGCTGTGTCCCCACAGTGTCGCCGCTGTGTCCCGCTGTGTCACACTGTGTCCCATGGTGTCCTGCTTTGTCCCCAGCTGTGTTCCCCGCTGATTACACTCGGTGTCCTGCTTTGTCCTCGCTGTGTGCCCCGCTTTCTCCCACTTTGTCCCACGCTGTGTCCCACTGTGTCCTCGCTGTGTCCTCCGCTGTGTCCCGCTGTGTCCCCCACTCTGTCCCGCTGTTTCCCGCTGTGTCCCCCGCTGTGTCCCGCTGTGTCCCCGCAGGGTCACCGCTGTTTCGCGCTGTGTCCCGCTGTGTTCCGTGGTGTCCCGCTTTGTTCCCCGCTGTGTCCCCAGCTGAGTCCCCGCTGTGTCTCCGCTGTGTCCCCGCTGTGTCCCGCTGTGTCCTCACTGTGTCCCCCGCTGTCTCCCGCTCTGTCCCCCGCTGTTTCTCACGCTTTATCCCGTCTGTGTCCCACTCTGTCCCGCTGTGTCCCGCTGTGTCCACCACTGTGTCCCTTTGTGTCCCCAGCTGTGTAACCTGCTGTGTAACTCTGTGAATCCCGCTGTATCGAGGCTGTGTCCCGCTGGGTCCCTCTCTGTCCTTGCTCTGTTATTCGTGTTGTCCCTCTCTGTCCCCCACTGTGTCCCCTGCTCTGTCCTACTGTGTCCCCCGCTGTGTCCCGTTTTGTCCTGCTGTGTCCCCCGCTGTGTCCCGCTGTGTCCCTCTGTGTCCCCGCTATGTGTCTGCTGTGTCCCGCTGTGTACCCCGCTGTGTCCAGCTGTGTCCTTTTGTGTCACGCTGTTTCCCCGCTGTGTCCCTGCTGTGTCCCTCTGTGTACCCCGCTGTGTCCAGCTTTGTCCCCGCTGTGTCTCGCTGTGTCCCACGCTCTGTCCCACACTGTGTCCCGCAGTGTCCCGCACTGTGTCCCGCTGTGTCACCCGCTGT
>NW_012298783.1:0-3914 GCF_000151885.1 Dipodomys ordii | reverse complement strand
TCTCCTCTGCTCTCTTTCTGATTCTGCATCTATGACTATCTTTTCCTTCTGCTCTGCTTCTCTGCTTGTGCTTCTTCTGCTTCTACTAGCTTCTTCTATGCTCTCCTTATGCTCTCCTTATGCTCTCCTCTCTCTCTCTCTCTCTCTCTCTCTCTCTCTCTCTCTCTCATCATCTCTCTCATCTTCTCTTCTTTATCATCTTCTTCTCTTTCTTCTGCTTCTGCTTTTCCTGCTTCTTCTGCTTCTACTGCTTCTCTTTCTGCTTCTCATTCTGCTTCTGCTTCTCCTTCGGCTTCTCCTATTGCTTCTGATGCTCTTCCTTCTCCTTCTCCTACTTCTGCTTCTCCTTCTGCTTCTGCTTCTCCTTTGCTTCTCCTTATATTTCTCTTTCTCCTTCCCGTTCTTCTGCTTCTACTTCTGCTTTTGCTTCTGCTACTTATGCTTCTTCTGTTTCTTTTGCTTCTGCTTCAGTTGCTTCTGCTTCTTAGCTTCTCCTGCTTCTCCTGCTTCTTTTTCTGCTTCTTCTTCTTCTTCTCTTTCGGGTTCTCCTGCTTCTGCTTCTTGTGCTTCTCCTGCTTCTCTTTCTGCTACTCATTCTGCTTCTGCGTCTCCTTCTGCTTCTGCTTTTCCTCCTTCTCCTTCTCCTTCTCCTATTTCTGCTTCTCCTTCAGCTTCTGCTTCTTCTACTTCTCCTGCTTCTCCTTCTGCATCTCCTTCTGCTTGTGCTTGTTCTTATGCTTCTTCTTCTGCTTTTGATTCTCCTGCTTCTTTTGGTTCACCTTTTGCTTCTGCTTCTTGTGCTTTTCCTGCTACTCCTTCGGCTTCTCACTCTGCCTCTCCTTCTGCTTCTCCTTCTGTTTCTCCTTCTCCTTCTCGTTCTTCTGCTTTTCCTTCTGCTTCTCCTTCTGCTTCTACACCTTCTCCTTCTCCCTCTGCTTCTGCTTCTCATGCTTCTTCTTTTTCTTCTGCTATGCTTCTCCTGCTTCTGCTTCTTCTGCTTCTCCTGCTTCTCTTTCTGCTTCTCCTTCTGTTCTCCTTCTGCTTCTTCCTCTTCTGCTTCTGCTTCTCCTGCTTCTCCTTCTCATTTTCCTCCTTCTTCTCCTTTTGCTTCTTCTTCTTCTTCTTTTTCTTCTTCTTCTTCTTCTTCTTCTTCTTCTTCTTCTTCTTCTTCTTCTTCTTCTTCTTCTTCTTCTTCTTCTTTATCTTCTGTTTCTGCTTCTCTTGCTTCAGCATTTGTGCTTCTCCTGCTTCTCTTTCTTCTTCTCATTCTTCTGCTTCTACTTCTGCTTCTCCTATTACTTCTGCTGCCCTTCCTTCTCCTTCTCCTTCTCCTACTTCTACTTCTTCTTCTGCTTCTGCTTCTTCTGCTTCTCCTGCTTCTCCTTCTGCATCTTCTTCTGCTTCTGCTTCTCTTTCTGCTGCTACTTCTCCTTCTGCTTCTCCTTCTCCTTCTTCTGCTTCTCCTTCTGATTCTCCTTCTGCTTCTCCTTCTCGTTCTTCTGCTTTTCTTACTGCTTTTCCTTCTGCTTCTGCTACAACGACTACTGCTTCTGCTTCTTTTGTTTCTTCTGCTTCTACTTCTGCTTTTGATTCTCTTTCTGCTTCTGCTTCTCCTTCTGCTTCTCATTCTGCTTCTCCAGATTCTGCTTCTTTTATTTCTCCTGCTTCAGGTTCTGCTTCTGCTTCTTCGGATTCTTATGCTTCTGCTTCTTCTGCTTCCCCTCCTTCTCTTTCTGCTTCTCCTTCTGTTTCTGCTTCTCTTTCTGCTTCTCCTTCTGCTTCTCCTTCTGCTTCTGCTACTTCTCCTTCTTCTGTTTCTTCTTCTTCTGCTTCTCCTGCTTCTCGTTCTGCTTCTCGTTCTGCTTCTCTTTCTGCTACTCCCTTTCCTTCTCCTTCTTCTTCTGCTTCTCCTTCTGCTTCAATTTCTCCTTCTGCTTCTCATTCTGCTTCTGCGTCTTCTGTTTTTTTCTGCTTCTCCTGCATCTGCTTCTTCTGCTTCTCCTGCTTCTAGTGCTGCTTCTCCTTCTGTTTCTGCTTCTCTTTCTGCTTCTGCTTCTTCTGTTTCTCCTTCTGCTTCTCTTTTTCTTCTTCTGCTTCTGCTTCTGCTTATCCTTCTGCTTCTCCTACTCCTAATCCTTCTCTTTTGCCTTCTCCTTCTTCTTCTTCTGCTTCTCCTGCTGCTTCTGCTTCTGTTTATTCTACTATTTCTGTTTCTTCTGCTTCTGCTTCAGATTGTGCTTCTTCTGTTTCTCCTTCTGCTTCACATTCTCCTTCTGCTTCTTCGGCTTCTTCTGTTTCTTCTGCTTCTGCTTCTCCTGCTTCTTCTGCTTCTCCTGCTTCTCTTTCTGCTTCTCCTTCTTCTTCTGCTTCTCCTTCTGCTTCCGCTTCTGCACTTCTCCTTCTTCTGTTTCTTTTGCTTCTGTTTCTTCTGCTTCTTCTTCTTCTGTTTCTTCTGATTCTACTTCTGCTTCTCCTTCTTCTCCTTCTCTGTCTGCTTCTACTTTTACTTCTTCTGATTCTCCTGCTTCTCCTACTTGTTCTCCTTCTGTTTCTGCTTCTCTTTCTGCTTCTGCTTCTCCTTCTGCTGCTCCTTCTCCTTCTTCTGCTTCTCCCTCTGATTCTGCTTCTTATGCTTATTCTTTTTCTTCTGCTTCTCCTGCTTCTGCTTCTTCTGCTTCTACTGCTTCTCCTTATGCATCTCATCTCCTCTCCTCTCTCTCTCTCTCTCTCTCTCTCTCTCTCTCTCTCTCTCTCTCTTCTCCTCCTCTCCTCTCTCTCTCTTCTTCTTCTTCTTCTTCTTCTTCTTCTTCTTCTTCTTCTTCTTCTTCTTCTTCTTCTTCTTCTCTTTCTTCTGCTTCTGCTTTTCCTACTTCTGCTTCTACTGCTTCTCTTTCTGTTTCTCATTCTGCTTCTGCTTCTCCTTCTGCTTCTCCTATTGCTTCTGCTGCTCTTCCTTCTCCTTCTCCTACTTCTGATTCTCCTTCTGCTTCTGCTTCTCCTTCTGCTTCTCCTTATATTTCTCTTTCTCCTTCTCCTTCTCGTTCTTCTGCTTCTACTTCTGCTTTTGCTTCTGCTACTTATGCTTCTTCTTTTTCTTTTGCTTCTGCTTCAGTTGCTTCTGCTTCTTAGCTTCTCCTGCTTCTCCTGCTTCTGTTTCTGCTTCTTCTTCTTCTCCTCTTTCGGGTTCTCCTGCTTCTGCTTCTTGTGCTTCTCCTGCTTCTCTTTCTGCTACTCATTCTGCTTCTGCTTCCCCTTCTGCTTCTGCTTCTCCTCCTTCTCCTTCTCCATCGCCTACTTCTGCTTCTCCTTCAGCTTCTGCTTCTTCTGCTTCTCCTGCTTTTCCTTCTGCATCTCCTTCTGCTTGTGCTTGTTCTTATGCTTCTTCCTCTGCTTCTGCTTCTCCTCCTTCTTTTGGTTCACCTTTTGCTTCTGCTTCTTCTGATTTTCCTGCTTCTCCTTCGGCTTCTCCCTCTGCCTCTCCTTCTGCTTCTCCTTCTGTTTCTCCTTCTCCTTCTCGTTCTTCTGCTTTTCCTTCTGCTTCTCCTTCTGCTTCTACATCTTCTCCTTCTCCCTCTGCTTCTGCTTCTCATGCTTCTTCTTTTTCTTCTGCTTCTGCTTCTCCTGCTTCTTCTGCTTCTCCTGCTTCTCTTTCTGCTTCTCCTGCTGCTTGTCCTTCTGCTCCTCCTTCTCCTTCTTCTACTTCTCCTTCTGCTTCTACTTCTGCTGCTTCTTCTTCTCCTTCTGCTTTCCTGCTTCTCATTCTTCTTTTGCTTCTTCTTCTCCTTTTGCTTCTTCTTCTTCTTCTTCTTCTTCTTCTTCTTCTTCTTCTTCTTCTTCTTCTTCTTCTGTATCTTCTGTTTCTGCTTATCCTGCATCTGAATTTGTGCTTCTCCTGCTTCTCTTTCTTCTTCTCA
>NW_012298782.1:0-3914 GCF_000151885.1 Dipodomys ordii | reverse complement strand
GTGCCCCCACTGTGTCCCGTTGTGTCCACAGTGTGTACCACGCTATGTAACGCTGCCTCCCCGCTGTATCGACGCTATGTCCCGTTGTGTCCCGCTGTGTCCTCGCTGTGTTCCCCACTGTGTCCCGCTGTGTCCCCCGCTGTGTCCCCTGCTGTGTCCTCGCTGTGTCCCCTGTTGTGTCCCGCTGTGTCCTCACTGGGTAGCCCACTGTGTCCCGCTGTGTCCCTCGCTGTCCCCCGCTGTGTCCCGCTGTGTCCCTCTGTGTCCCCCGCTTTATCTTGCTGTGTCCCGCAGTGTCCCCGCTGTGTCCAGCTGTGTAACACTGTGTCCCGTGGTGTCCCACTTTGTCCCACGCTGTGTCCCCACCTGCATCCCCTCTGTGTCGCCGCTGTGTCCCCTCTCTGTCCTCTGCTGTCCCCCGCTGTGTCCCCCGCTGTGTCCCCCGCTGTGACCCGCTGTGTCCCGCTGTGTCCCCCGCTGTGTCCCCACTGTGTGCCCCCTGTGTCCCACTGTGTACCCCGCTGTGTCCAGCTGTGTTCCCGCTGTGTCCCGCTGTGTCCCGCTGTGTTCCCAGCTGTGTCCCGCTGTGTACCCCTCTGTGTCCCCCTCTGTGTCCCGCTGTGTTCCCCGCTGTGTCACACTGTGTCCCGCTGTGTCCCCCGCTGTGTCCCTGCTGTGTCCCCGCTGTGTCCTGCTGTATACTGCTGTGTCCCCCGCTGAGTCCCGCTGTGTCCCCGCTGTGTCCCGCTGTGTTCCCCATGTGTCCCCCGCTGTGTCCCACCGTGTCCCACTGTGTCCCCCACTGTTTCCCCTGCTGTGTCCGGCTGTGTCCCCTGCTGTGTGCCGCTGTGTCCCGCTATGTCCCCCGCTTTGTCCTGCTGTGTCCCCGCAGTGTCCCCGCTGTGTCCCGCTGTGTCACACTGTGTCCCGTGGTGTCCCACTTTGTGCCCCGCTGTTTCCCCCGCTGTGTCCTCCGCTGAGTCCCCTCTGTATCGACGCTGTGTCCCGCTGTGTCCCGCTGTGTCCTCGCTGTGTTCCCCGCTGTGTCCCGCTGTGTCCTCGCTGGGTCCCCCGCTGTGTCCCGCTGTGTCCCCCACTGTGTCCCGCTGTGTCCGACTGTGTCCCGCTCTGTCCCCGCTGTGTTCCCCGCTGTGTCCCGCTGTGTCCCCTGCTGTGTCCCCCGCTGTGTCCTCGCTGTGTTCCGCTGTGTCCCGCTGTGTCCCACTGCGTCCCGCTGTGTCCCGCTGTGCCCCCACTGTGTCCCGTTGTGTCCACAGCTTTGTACCATGCTGTGTAACGCTGTGTCTCCGCTGTATCGACGCTGTGTCCCGCTGGGTCCCGATGTGTCCTCGCTGTGTTCCCCGCTGAGTCCAGCTGTTTCCCCCACTTTGTCCCCCACTGTGTCCTCGCTGTGTCCCCTGCTGTGTCCCTCTGTGTCCCGCTGTGTCCTCGCTGTGTCCCCCTCTGTGTCCCGCTGTGTCCCCCGCCGTGTCCCGCTGTGTCCCGCTGTGTCCCGATGCGGTCCCGCTGTGTCCCGCAGTGTCCACAGCTGTGTCCCGCTATGTCACCGCTGTGTCCCGCTTTGTCCTCGCTGTGTCCCCCGCTGTGTCCCGCTTTGTGCCTGCTGTGTACCCCGCTGTGTCCCTCTGTGTCCCCCGCTGTGTCCCGCTGTGTCCCCTGCTGTGTCCCCACTGTGTCACGCTGTGTTTCGCTGTGTCTGGCTGTGTCCTCGCTCTGTCTCACTCAGTGTCCCGCTGTGTCTTTCCTGTGTCCCCCGCTGTGTCCTGCTGAGTCCCCTGCTCTGTCCCGCTGTGTCCCGCTGTGTCACGCTCTGTCCCATCTGTGTCCCTCTGTGTCCAGCTCTGTCCCTGTTGTGTGTCCGCTGTGCCCCGATGTGTACCCTTCTGTGTCCCCTCTGTGTCCCGCTTTGTCCCTTCTCTGTCCCCCGCTGTCCACCGCTGTGTCCCCCGGTTGTGTCCCGCAGTGTCCCCGCTGTGTCCCGCTGTGTCCTACTGTGTCCCGTGGTGTCCCGCTTTTTCCCCTCTATGTCCCCTGCTGAGTCCCCTCTGTGTCCCCGCTGTGTCCAGCTGTGTCCTCGCTGTGTCCTCTGCTGTCTCCCGCTTTGTCCCACGCTGTGTCCTACTGAGTCCCACTGTGTCCCTACTGTGGCCCCCGCTGTGTCCCACTGTGTCCCACTGTGTTCCCCGCTGTGTCCTGCTGTGTCCCGCTGTGTCCCTGATGTGTCCCTGCTGTGTCCAGCTGTGTCCCCCGCCGTGTCCCGTTGTGTCCCGCTGTGTCCCCCGCTGTGTCCCGCTGTGTTCCCGCAGGTTCACCGCTGTTTCACGCTGTGTCCTGCTGTGTTCCGTGGTGTCCCGCTTTGACCCCCGCTGTGTCCCGCTGTGTCCACTGCTGGGTCCCCGCTGTGTCCCGCTGTGTCTCGCTGTGTCCCGCTGTGTCCTCGCTTTGTCCCATGCTGTGTTAAGCTGTGTCCTCCCTGTGTCCCCCGCTGTGTCCCGCTGTATCCCCCGCTGTGCCCCGCAGTGTCCCGCTGTGTCCCGCTGGGTCCCCGCTGTGTCCCGCTGTGTCCGCCGCTGTGCCCCGCAGTGTTCCGCTGTGTCCCGCTCTGTCCCCCACTGTGTCCCCCGCTGAGTCCTCTATGTGTCGCCGCTGTGTCCCGCTGTGTCCTCGCTGTGTCCCCTGCTGTCTCCCGCTTTGTCCCACGCTGTGTCCCGCTGTGTCCTCGCTGTGTCCCCCGCTGTGTCCCGCTGTGTCCCTCGTTGTGTCCCCGCTGTGTCCCTGCTGTGTCCCTGCTGTGTCGCCGCTGTGTCCCGCTGTGTCCTGCTGTGTCCTCGCAGTGTCCCCGCTGTGTCACCGCTGTGTCCCCCGCTGTGTCCCGCTATGTCCCGCTGTGTCCTCGCTGTGTCCCGCTGTGTCCCCCGCTGTTTCCCGCTGTGTCCCTGCTGTGTCCCTCTCTGTCCCCGCTGTATTGACGCTGTGTCCCGGTGTGTCCCGCTGTGTCCGCGCTGTGTTTCCGGCTGTGTCCCGCTGTGTACCCCTCTGGGTCCCCTGCTGTGTCCCGCTGTGTCCCCTCTCTGTCCCCTGCTGTCCCCCGCTGTGTCCCCAGCTGTGTCTCCCTGTGTCGCCCGCTTTGTCCCGCTGTGCCCCTGCAGTGTCCCCACTGTGTCCCACGCTGTCACACTGTGTCCAGTGTTGTCCCGCTTTGTCCCCCCTGTGACCTCGCAGTGTTTCCCGCTGTGTCCCGCTGTGTCCTTGCTGGGTCCCCCGCTGTGTCCCTCTGTGTTCCCCGCTGTGTCCCGCTGTGTCCGACTGTGTCCCGCTGTGTCCCCGCTGTGTTCTGCTGTGTCCCGCTGTGCCCCCACTGTGTCCCGTTGTGTCCACAGCTGTGTACCACGCTGTGTAACGCTGTGTCCCCGCAGTATCGACGCTGTGTCCCACTGTGTCCTCGCTGTGTTCACGGCTGTGTCCCGCAGTGTCCCCCGCTGTGTCCCCCGCTGTGTCCTCGCTGTGTTCCCCGCTGTGTCCCGCTGTGTCCTCGCTGGGTCCCCCACTGTGTCCCGCTGTGTCCCCCGCTGTGTCCCGCTGTGTTCCGCTTTGTCCCGCTTTATCCCGCTGTGTCCCCGCTGTGCGCCCGCTCTGTCCCGCTGAGTACACCGCTGTGTCCAACTGTGTCCCCGCTGTGTCCCCCGCTGTGTCCTGCTGTGTCTCGCTGTGTCCCTGGGTTTGTTCTCCTGTGTCCATGCAGTGTCCCCGCTGTGTCTCTCTGTGGCACACTGTGTCCCGTGGTGTCCGGCTTTGTCACCCGCTGTGTCCCCCGATGAGTCCGGCTGTTTCCCCGCTGTGTCCCAATGTGTCCTCGCTGTGTCCCCCGCTGTGTCCCGCAGTGTCTCCCCTGT
>NW_012298781.1:0-3914 GCF_000151885.1 Dipodomys ordii | reverse complement strand
CTGCAGGGACACAGCAGGACAAAGCAGGGAACAAAGCAGGACACAGCGGGACACAGCAGGGGACACAGCCGAACACAGCGGGGGACAGAGCGGGACAGAGCAGGACACAGCGGGGACAGAACCGGACACAGCGTGACACAGCGGGACACAGCAGGGGACACAGCAGGACACAGCGGGGGACACAGCTAGGACACAGCGGGACAGAGCGGGGGATACAGCGAGGACACAGCGGGACACAGCGGGGACCCAATAGGGGACAGAGTGGGACCCAGCGGGACACAGCGGGACACATCGGGGACAGATCGGGACGAAGCGCGACACAACGCGGGACACAGTGAGGACACAGCGGGACAGAGCGGGAGATACAGCGAGGACACAGCGGGACACAGCGGGACATAGCGGGACACAGCGGGGACACAGCAGGGACACAGGGGACACAGCGGGACACAGCGGGGCACAGGGGGGGACACAGCGGGGGATACAGCGGGACGCAGCGGGGTACACAGCGGGATACAGCCGGGGACACAGTGAGGACACAGCGGGACAGAGCGTGTGATACAGCGAGGACACAGCCGGACACACCGGGGACACAGCAGGCGACTCAGCAGGACACAGCAGGGGACACAACGGGACACACCGTGGGATACAGCAGGGGACAAAGCGAGGACACAGCGTTACACAGCAGGGACACAGATGGGACCCAGCGGGGGACACAGCGGGGGACAAAGCGGGACAACACTGGACACAGTGGGATAAAGCAGGGCAAAGCAGGGACACTGCGGGCATCCAGCGGAACACAGCGTGGGACACAGCGAGGACACAGCGGGACACAGCGGGACACAGCGGGGACAAAGCAGGGACACAGCAGGGATACAGTGGGTTACACAGCGGGACACAACGGGACACACCAGGACAAGCGGAGGACACAGCGGGGGACACATCGGGACACAACGGGGAGCAAAGCAAGGACACAGCGCGACCCAGCGGGACACAGCGTCGATACAGCGGGGACACAGCGGGACACAGCGGGGACACAGCGGGGACACAGCGGGACACAGTGGGGGACACAGCGGGACACAGCGGGGGACACAGCGGAAAACCGTGGGGGACAGAGCGTGGGACACAGCGAGACACAGCGGGGACAAAGCTGGACACAGCGGGGTACACAGCGGGACACAGCGGGGACACAGCGGGGACACAGCGGGACACAGCGGGTCACAGCAGGGACACAGCGGGACACAGCGGGGGACACAAAGGGACACAGCAGGGGACACAGCGAGGACACAGCGGGACACAGTGGGGGACACAGCGAGGACACAGCGGGACACAGCGGGACACAGCGGAACACAGCGGGGGACACTGCGGGACACAGCAGGGAACACAGCGAGGACACAGCGAGACCCAGCGGGACACAGCGTCGATACAGTGGGGATACAGCGTTACACAGTGTGGTACACATCTGTGGACACAAGGGGACACAGTGGGGGCACAGCGGGACACAGCGGGACACAGTGTGACAAAGCAAGGACAAATCGTGAGACACAGAGAGGGTCAGAGCGGGAGACAGCGGGGGACACAGCGAGGACACAGCAGGGCACAGCGGGACACAGCAGGGACAGAGCGGGACACAGCGGGACACAGCGGGGGACACAGCGGGACACAGCGGGGGACGCAGCGAGGACACAGCGGGACAAAGCAGGACAAAGCAGGGGACACAGCGGTGAAACAGCTGGACACAACGGAGTACATAGCGGGACACAGCACGCACACAGGGGGACACAGCGGGACACAGAGGGACACAGCAGGGACAGAGCGGGACACAGCGGGACACAGTGGGACACAGCGGGGGCCCCAGCGGGACCCAGCGGGGGACCCAGTGAGAACACAGCGGGACAAAGCTGGGGACACAGCGAGGACACAGCGGGGGACACAGCGGGGGACACAGCGGGGGACACAGCGAGGAACAGCGTAGATACAGCGGGGACACAGCGTTACACAGAGTGGTACACAGCTGTGGATACAACGGGACACAGTGTGGGCACAGCGGGACACAGCGGGTCACAGTGGGACACAGCGGGGACAAAGCGTGAGACACAGCGGGGGACAGAGTGGGAGACAGCGGGGTCACAGCGGGATACAGCGGGACACAGAGTGACACAGCGGGACACAGCAGAGGACACAGCGGGACACAGCGGAGGACAGAGCGACGACACAGCAGGACACAGCGGGGACACAGGGGGACTCAGCAGGGTTACAGCAGGACACAACGGGACACAGCAGGACACAGCGTGACACAGCGGGGACACAGCAGGGACACAGCAGGGACACAGCGGGGGACACAGCGGGACAAAACGGGACACAGCGGGGGACACAGTAGGACAGAGCAGGGGACACAGTGGGGGACAGAGAGGGACAACACGAATAACAGAGCAAGGACAGAGAGGGACCCAGCGGGACACAGCCTCGATACAGCGGGATTCACAGCGTTACACAGCATGTTACACAGCTGGGGACACAAAGGGACACAGTGGTGGACACAGCGGGACACAGCGGGACAGAGTGGGACACAGATGGGATAAAGCGTGAGACACAGCGGGGGACAGAGCGGGAGACAGCGGGGGACACAGCGAGGACACAGCGGGACACAGCGGGGACACAGCGGAGACACAGCGGGGACTCAGCTGGGGACACAGCGGGGGACAAAGCGGGACACCACGGAACACAGCGGGACACAATGCGAAACAGCGGTGACCCTGCGGGGACACAGCGGGACACAGCGGGGGACACAGCGGGAAACAGCGGGACAGAGTGGGGGACACAGCGGGACACAGCGGGGGACACAGCGAGGACACAGTGGGACACAGCGTGGGACAAAGTGGGAGAAAGCAGGGCACACAGCGAGGACACAGCAGGACACCGTGGGTACTCAGCGGGAGACACAGCTGGGGACCAGGCAGGACACCATGGGACACAGTGTGACACAGCGGGACACAGCGGCGACACTGCGGGGACACAGCGGGACAAAGCGGGCACAAAGTGGGGACACAGCGTGACACAGCAGGACACAGCAGGGACAGAGCGGGACACAGCGGGACACAGAGGGGCCACAGCGGGGACACACTGGGACACTGAGGGTCACAGCAGGGACACAGCGGGACAAAGCGGGACACATCAGGACACAGCGGGGGACACAGCGGGACACAGCAGGGGACACAGCGAGGACACAGCGGGACACAGCGGGAGACACAGCGAGGACACAGCGGGACAAGCGGGGGAAAAAGTGGGACACAGCGGGGACACAGCAGTGGACACAGCGGGAGACAGCGGGGGACACAGCGGGACACAGCGGGGGCCACAGCGGGGGCCACAGCGGGACACAGTGGGACACAACTGGGGACACAGCGGTACACAGCGGTGGACACAGCGGGACACAGCGGTGGACAGAGCGAGGACACAGCGGGACACAGCGGGACACAGCGGGACACAGCGGGGAACACAGCGAGGACACAGCGGGGGACACAGCGAGGGACACTGCGGGACACAGCCGTGAACACAGCGAAGACACAGAGGTACCCAGCGGGACACAGCGTCGATATTGCGGGGACACAGCATTACACAGCGTGGTACACAGCTGTGGACACAACGGGACACAGTGGGGGCACAGGGGGACACAGCAGAACACAGTGGGACACAGCGGGGACAAAGCATGAGACACAGCGGGGGACAGAGCGGGAGACAGCGGGGGACACAGCGAGGACACAGCGGGACACAGCGGGGGAAACAGCGGGACACAGCGGTGGACACAGGGGGAGAGAGCGGGGGACACAGCGGGACACAGCGGTGGAAACAGCGGGACATAGCGGTGGACCCAGCGAGGACCCAGCGGGACCCAACGGGACGCAGTGGGGGCACAG
>NW_012298780.1:0-3914 GCF_000151885.1 Dipodomys ordii | reverse complement strand
CTTTGTCCCCGCTGTGTCTCGCTGTGTCCCACGATCTGTCCCCCACTGTGTCCCGCTGTGTCCCCCGCTGTTTCCGACTGTGTCCCCCACTGTGTACCACTGTGTCCCCGCAGGTTCCCCTCTGTTTCCCGCTGTGTCCCGCTGTGTTCCGTGGTGTCCTCGCTGTGTCCCCCTGCTGTGTCCCGCTGTGTCCCGCTGTGTCCTCGCTGTGTCCCCCTGCTGTGTCCCGTTGTGTCCCGCTGTTTCACTGCTGTGTCCCACACTGTGTCCCGCTGTGTCCCCCACTGTGTCCCGCTGTGTCCCCGCAGGTTCACCTCTGTTTCCCGCTGTGTCCCTTTGTGTGCTGCTGTGTCCTCGCTGTGTCCCCGCTGTGTCCCGCTGTGTCCCGCTGTGTCACCGCAGGTTCACCTCTCTTTCCCGCTGGGTCCCGTTGTGTGCCGCTGTGTCCTTGCTGAGTCCCCTACTGTCTCCCTCTCTGTCCCCCGCTGTGTCTCACGCTTTGTCCCCGCTGTGTCCCACTGTGTACCGCTGTGTCCGGCTGTGCCCCCACTGTGTCCCGTTGTTTCCACAGCTGTGTACCACGCTGTGTACCACGCTGTGTAACGCTGTGTCCCCGCTGTATCGACGCTGTGTCCCGCTGTGTCCCACTGTGTCCTCGCTGTGTTCCCCTCTGTGTCCCGCTGTGTCCACCGCTGTGTCCCCAGCTGTGTCCTCGCTGTGTCCCTGCTGTGTCCTGCTGTGTCCTCACTGGGACCACCACTGTGTGTCGCTGTGTCCACCGCTGTGTCCCGCTGTGTCCAGCTGTGTCCCGCTTTGTCCCCGCTGTGTCCCGCTTTGTCCCGCTGTGTGCCTGCTGTGTCCCGCTGTGTCTCCCACTTTGTCCCGCTGTGTCCCACTGTGTCCCCGCTGTGTCCCGCTGTGTCCCGCTGTGTCCAGCTGTGTCACCGCTGTGTCTCGCTGTGGCCACTCTCTGTCTCCGCTGTCCCCCGCAGTGTCCCCCGCTGTGTCCCGTTGTGTGCCCCGCTTTTTCCTGCTGTGTCCCGCAGTGTCCCTTCTGTGTCCCGCTGTGTAACACTGTGTCCCGTGGTGTCCCACTTTTCCCACGTTGTGTCCCCCGCTGAGTCCCCTCTGTGTCGCCGCTGTGTCCCCCTGTGTCCTCGCTGTGTCCCCTGCTGTCTCCCGCTTTGTCTCAAGCTGTGTTCCGCTGTGTCCCGCTGTGTGCCCGCTGTGTCCCCAGCTGTGTCCCGCTGTGTACCCTGCTGTGTCCTGCTATGTTCCCGCAGTGTCCCCGCTGTGTCCCGCTGTGTCCCGCTGTGTCCTCGCTGTGTCCCCAGCTGTGTACCCCACTGTGTTCCGCGTGTCCCTGCTGTATCGACGCTGGGTCCCGCTGGGTACCGCTGTGTCATCCCTGTGTCCCCCGCTGTATCCCGCTGTGTCCCCCGCTGTGTCTCTGCTGTGTCCCCGCTGAGTCCCGCTGTGTCCCAATGTGTCCCAATGTGTCCTCGCTCTGTCCCCCGTGTGTCCCGTTGTGTCCTCCCTGTGCCCCCGCTGTGTCCCGCTGTGTCCCCCGCTGTGTCCCCCGCTATGTCCCGCTGTGTCCCCCGCTGTGTCCCACTGTGTCCTGCTGTGTCCCAGGCTTTGTGCCGCTGTGTCCTCGCTGTGTCCCCCGCTGTGTCCCGCTGTGTCCTGCTGTGTCACGCTGTTTCCCCGCTGCGTCCCCGCTGTGTCCCTCTGTGTACCCCGCTGTGTCCAGCTTTGTCCCCGCTGTGTCTCGCTGTGTCCCACACTCTGTCCCCCACTGTGTCCTGCTCTGTCCTCCTCTGTGTCCCGCTTTGTCCCCCGCTGTGTCCCACTGTGTCCCCGCAGGGTCACTGCTGTTTCCCGCTGTGTCCCGCTGTGTTCCGTGGTGTCCCTCTTTGTCTCCCGCTGTGTCCCCCGCTGAGTCCCTGCTGTTTCACCGCTGTGTCTCGCTGTGTCCTCGCTGTGTCCCCCGCTGTCTCCCGCTCTGTCCCTCGCTGTGTCTCACGCTTTGTCAATGCTGTGTCCCACTGTGTCCCGCTGTGTCCGGCTGTGCCGCCACTGTGTCCCGTTGTGTCCACAGCTGAGTACCACGCTGTGTAATGCTGTGTGCCTGCTGTATCGACGCTGTGTCCCGCTGGGTCCCGCTGTGTCCTCGCTGTGTTCCCCGCTGTGTCCCGCTGTGTCCCCCGCTTTGTCCTCGCTGTGTCCCCCACTGTGTCCTGCTGTGTCCTCGCTGTGTCCCCCGCTGGGTCCCGGTGGGTCCTGCTGTGTCCTCACTGTGTCCACTGCTGTGTCCCGTTGTGTCCCCAGCTGTGTCCCCCGATATGTCCCGATGTGTCTACTGCTGTGTCCATGCTATGTCTTGCTGTGTCGCGCTGTGTCCCCCGCTGTGTCCGCTGCTGTGTCCTGCTGTTTTCCCCGCTGTGTCACCAATGTGTCCCGCTGTGTCCTCGCTGTGTCCCACTGTGTCTCGCTGTGCCCCCACTCTGTCCCGTTGTGTCCACAGCTGGGTACCACGCTGTGTAACCCTGTGTCCCCGCTGTATCGACTCTGTGTCCTGCTGGGTCCCTTTGTGTCCTCGCTGTGTTCCCCGCTGTGTCCCTCTGTGTCCCCAGCTGTGTCCCCCGCTGTGTCCCGCTGTGTCCACGCTGGGTCCCCCGCTGAGTCCCGCTGTGCCCACGCTGTGTTTCGCTGTGTCCCGCTATGTCCAGCTCGGTCCCTGCTGTGTCCCGCTGTGTGCCAGCTGTGTGTCCCGCTGTGTACTCCGTTGTGTCCAGCTGTATCACCACTGTGTCTCGCTTTCGCCCCTCTCTGTCTCCGCTGTCCCCTGCTGTGTCCCCCGCTGTGTCCCGCTGTGTGCCGCTGTGTCCCCCACTTTGTCCCGCTGAGTCCCCTCTGTGTCACCGCTGTGTCCCGCTGTGTACCCCGCTGTGTCCCACTATGTTCCCGCAGTGTCCCCGCTGTGTACCGCTCTTTCCCGCTTTGTCCTCTCTGTGTCCCCCGCAGTGTCCCGTTGTGTCCCCAGCTGTGGACCCCGGTGTGTCCCGCTGTGTCTCCGCTGTAACGATGCTGGGTCCCGCTATGTCCTCTCTGTGTTGCACGCTGTGTCCCGTTGTTTCCCCAGCTGTGTACCTCGCTGTGTCCCGCTGTGTCCCCACTGTATCGACGCTGTGTCCCGCTGTGTCCCGCTGTGTCCTCACTGTGTCCCACGCTGTGTTCTGCTGTGGCCTCGCTTTTTTCCCCGCTGTGTCCCCCTCCGTGTCCCCCGCTGTGTCTCGCTGTGTCCCCCACTGTGTCCCGGCTGTGACCCGCTGTGTCCAGCTGTGTACTGCTGTGTCCCCCGCTGAGTCCCGCTGTGTCCCCGCTGTGTCCCAATGTGTCCTCGATCTGTCCCCCGCTGTGTACCGCTGTGTCCATCCTGTGTCCCCCGCTGTGTCCCGCTGTGTCCCGCTCTGTCCCCCGCTATGTCCTGCTGTGTCCCCCGCTGTTTCCCGCTCTATCCTTGCTGTGTCCCCCACTGTGTGCCGCTGTGTCCTCACTGTGTCCCCCGCTGTGTCCCGCTGTGTCCTTTTGTGTCACGCTGTTTTCCCGCTGTGTCCCTCTGTGTACCCCGCTGTGTCCAGTTTTGTCTCCGCTGTGTCTCGCTGTGTCCCACGCTCTGTCCCACACTGTGTCCCGCCTTGTCCCGCACTGTGTCCCGCTGTGTCCCCCGCTGTGTCCCGCTGTGTCACCCCCTGAGTCCCTGCTGTGTCACCACTGTGTCCCGCTGTTTCCTCGCTGTGTCTCCTGCTGTCACCCTCTCTGTCCCCTGCTGTGTCTCACGCTTATTTCCCCACTGTGTCCCGTGAGTCCAGAAGCTGTGTACCATACTGTGTAACGCTGTGTCCCCGCTG
>NW_012298779.1:0-3914 GCF_000151885.1 Dipodomys ordii | reverse complement strand
GTAGAAGAATCAGGAGAAGCTGAAGAAGCAGAAGCAGAATTTAAGCAGAAGGAGAAACAGAAGAAGCACAATCTGTAGCAGATACTGATGAACAGAAATAGTAGATTAAGCAGATGCTGATGCTTCTGGTTAAGCAGATGAACAAGAAGGAGAAGGTGAAAGAGAAGGATTAGGAGTAGGAGATGCAAAAGGATAAGCAGAAGCAGAAAGAGACGCAGAAGGAGAAGCAGCACGAGAAGTAGGAGAAGCAGGAGAAGCAGAAGCAAGAGTAGCAGAAGAAACAGATGACGCAGAAGCAGAATGAGAAGCAGAAGGAGAAATTGAAGCAGAAGGAGAAGGAGAAGCAGAAGGAGAAGCTGAAGAAGGAGAAGAAGAAGCAGAAAGAGAAGCACAACGAGAAGCACAACGAGAAGCAGGAGAAGCAGAAGCAGGAGAAGCAGAAGCAGAAGAAACATAAGAAGGAGTAGAAGCAGAAGCAGAAGCAGAAACAGAAGGAAAAGCAGAAATAGAAGCAGGAGCAGCAGAAGAAGCAGCAGCAGGAGAAGCAGAAGCAGAAGGAGCCGAAGAAGCAGAAGCAGAACCTGAAGCATAAGGAGATACAGGAGAAGCAGAAGAAGCAGAATCTGGAGAAGCAGAAGGAGAAGCAGAAGCAGAAAGAGAAGCAAAAGCAGACGGAGAAGCATAAGGAGAAGCAGAAGAAACAGAAGAAGTAGAGGCAGTAGCAGAAGATGTATAAGCAGAAGGAAAAGCAGAAGAACGAGAAGGAGAAGGAGAAAGACAAACAGAATGAGAAGCAGAAAGAGAAGCAGAAGAAGGAGCAGGAGAAGGAAAAGCAGCAGGAAAAGCAGAAAGAGAAGCAGAAGGAGAAGCAGGAGATGCAGAAACAGGAGAAGCAGAAGCAGAAGAAACAGGAGGACAAGAAGCAGAAGCAGAAGGAGAAGCAGAAACAGAAGGAGAAGCAGAAAGAGAAGGAGGGAAAGCAGAAGAAGCAGAAGCAGGAGAAGCAGAAGCATAAGAATGCGAAGACGCAGAAGCAGAACCTGAAGCAGAAGGAGAAGCAGGAGAAGCAGAAGAAGCAGAATCTGGAGAAGCAGAATGAGAAGCAGAAGGAGAAGCAGAAGCAGAAAGAGAATCAAAAGCAGAAGGAGAAGCAGAAAAAACAGAAGAATTAGAAGCAGTAGCAGGTGTTGCAGAAGCAGAAGGAAAAGCAGAAAAACAGGAAGGAGAAGGAGAAACAGAAAGAGAAGTAGAAGGAGAAGCAGAAAGAGAAGCAGGTAAAGCAGAAGAAGAAGAAGCAGAAGGAGAATCAGAAGGAGAAGCAGAAGAAGGAGAAGGAGAAACAGAAGCAGAAGAAGAGACAGAAGGAGAAGCAGGAGAAGCAGAAGAAGCAGAAGCATAAGGAGAAGCAGGAGAAGCAGAAGAAGCAGAATCTGGAGAAGCAGAAGGAGAAGCAGAAGCAGAAAGAGAAGCAAAAGCAGAAGGAGAAGCAGAAGGAGAAGCAGAAGAAACAGAAGAAGCAGAATCAGTAGCAGGAGAAGCTGAAGATGCAGAACCAGAAAGAGAAGCAGAAGGAATAGCAGAAGAACGAGAAGGAGAAATAGAACGAAAAGCAGAAGGAGAAGCAGAAGCAGAAGAAACAGAAGAAGGAGAAGAGCAGAAGCAGAAGCAGACGGAGAAGCAGAAGCAAAAGGAGAAGCAGAAGCTGAAGCAGAAGAAGAAGAAACAGAAAAAGCAGAAGAAGCAGAAGAAGAAGAAGCGGGAGAAGCAGAAGAAGAAGAAGAAGAAGGAGAAGGAGAAAGAGAAGGATTAGGAGTAGGAGAAACAGAAGGATAAGCAGAAGCAGAAAGAGAAGGAGAATGAGAAGGAGAAGCAGGAGAAGCAGAAGAAGCAGAAGCAGGAGAAGCAGAAGCAGAATGAAAAGCAGAAGAAGGAGAAATTGAAACAGAAGAAGATGCAGAAGGAGAAGCAGAAGCAGTAGTAGAAGCAGAACAAGGAGAAGCAGAATGAGAAGCATAAAGAGAAACAGAAGGAGAAGCAGGAGAAGCAGAAGAAAGAGAAGCAGAAACAGAAGGAGAAGCAAAAATAGAAGCAGAAGAAGCCGAAGAAGCAGAAGCAGAACCTAAAGCAGAAGGAGAAGCAGGAGAAGCAGAAGAAGCAGAATCTGGAGAAGAAGAAGGAGAACCAGAAGGAGAAGCAGAAGCAGAAAGAGAAGCAAAAGCAGAAGGAGAAGCAGAAGAAACAGAAGAAGCAGAATCAGTAGCAGAAGAAGCTGAAGATGCAGAACCAGAAAGAGAAGCAGAAGGAATAGCAGAAGAACGAGAAGGAGAAACAGAAGGAGAAGCAGAAGGAGACGCAGGAAAAGCAGAAGAAACAGAAGCAGACGGAGAAGAAGGAGAAGGAGAAGCCGAAGCAGAAGAAGAAGCAGAAGGAAAAGCACAAGCAGAAGGAGATGCAGAAGGAGAAGCAGGAGTTGCAGAAGAAGCAGAAGCAGAAGGAGAAGAAGAAGGAGAAGAATCAGAAGCAGAAGAAGCAGAAGCAGAAATAGAAAGAGAAGCCGACGAAGAGAAGCAGAACGTGAAGCAGGAGACAGAAGAAGCAGAAGCGGGAGAAGCAGAAGAAGAAGAAACAGAAGAAGGAGAAGGAGCAGAAGGAGAAGCAGAAAGAGAAGCAGGAAAAGCAGAAGAAGCAGAAGCAGGAGAAGCAGAAGCAGAAAACAGGAGAAGGACAAGAAACAGAAGGAGAAGCAGAAACAGAAGGAGAAGCAGAAAGAGAAAGAGGGGAAGCAGAAGAAGCAGAAGCAGGAGAATCCGAAGAAGCAGAAGCAGAACCTGAACCAGAAGGAGAAGCAGGAGAAGGAGAAGAAGCAGAATCTGGAGAAGCAGAATGAGAAGCTGAAGTAGAAGCAGAAGCAGAAGCAGAAAGAGAATCAAAAGCAGAAGGAGAAGCAAAAGACACAGAAGAAGAAGAAGCAGTAGCAGTTGCAGCAAAAGCAGAAGGAGAAGCAGAAGGAAAAGCAGAAGAACGAGAAGCAGAAGGAGAATCAGAAGGAGAAGCAGAAGAAGAAGAAGGAGAAGCAGAAGGAGAATCAGAAGGAGAAGCAGAAGAAAAAGAAGGAGAAGCAGAAAGAGAAACAGAAGCAGAAGAAGCAGCAGAATGAGAAGCAGAAGGAGAAGAAGATGCATAAGGAGAAGCAGGAGAAGCAGAAGAAGCAGAAGCAGAAGGAGAAGTAGAAGTAGGAGAAGGAGAAGGAAGCGCCGCAGAAGCAATAGGAGAAGCAGAAGGAGAAGCAGAAGCAGAATGAGAAGCAGAAAGTGAAGCAGTAGAAGCAGAAGAAGCAGGAAAAGAAGAAGCAGAAGAAAGAGAAGAAGAAGAAGAAGAAGAAGAAGAAGAAGAAGAAGAAGAAGAAGAAGAAGAAGAAGAAGAAGAAGAAGAAGAAGAAGAAGAAGAAGAAGAAGAAGAAGAAGGAGAAGGAGAAGGAGAAGGAGAAGCATAAGGAGAAGACGTAGAAGCAGAAGAAGCAGAAGCAGGAGAAGCAGAAGCAGTACAAAAAGAATAAGCATAAGAAGAAGAATCAGAGGCAGAAGCAGAAGAAGGAGAAGGAGCAGCAGAAAGAGAAGTAGAAGGAGAATCAGAAGGAGAAGCAGAAGAAGGAGTAGCAGAAGAAGCAGCAGAAGGAGAAGCAGAAGCAGAAGAAGATGCAGAACGAGAAGCAGGAGAAGCAGAAGAAGCAGAAGCAGAAGGAGAAGCAGAAGTAGGAGAAAGAGAAGGATAAGGAAGGGCAACAGAAGCAATAGGAGAAGCAGAAGGAGAAGCAGAAGCAGAATGAGAAGCAGAAAGAGAAACAGTAGAAGCCGAAGAAGCAAAAGCAGAAGAAGAAAAAGGAGAAAGAGAAGGATTAGGAGTAGGAGGAGCAG
>NW_012298778.1:0-3915 GCF_000151885.1 Dipodomys ordii | reverse complement strand
GAAGAAAAAGGAGAAGGACAGAAGCTGAAGCGAAGGAGAAGCAGAAACAGAAGGAGAAGCAGAAAGAGAAGGAGGGGAAGCAGAAGAAGCAGAAGCAGGAGAAGCAGAAGCATAAGTATCCGAAGAAGCAGAAGCAGAACCTGAAGCCGAAGAAGAAGCAGCAGAACCAGAAGAAGCAGAATCTGGAGAAGCAGAATGAGAATCTGAAGGAGAAGCAGAAGCAGAAAGAGAATCAAAAGCAGAAGGAGAAGCAGAAGAAACAGAAGAATAGAAGCAGTAGCCGTTGTAGCAGAAGCAGAAGGAGAAGCCGAAGGAAAAGCAGAAGAACAAGAAGGAGAAGGAGAAACAGAAGGAGAAGCAGAAGGAGAAGCAGAAAGAGAAGCAGGTAAAGCAGAAGAAGAAGAAGCACAAGGAGAATCAGAAGGATACGCAGAAGAAGGAGAAGGAGAAGCAGAAGCAGAAGAAGATGCAGAAGGAGAAGCAGGAGAAGCAGAAGAAGCAGAAGCAGAAGGAGAAGCAGGAAAAGCAGAAGAAGCAGAAGTAAAAGGAGAAGCAAAAGAAGGATAAGGAGAAGCAGAAGCAGAAGAAGAAGCATAAGGACAAGCACAAGCAGAAGGAGATGTAGAAGGAGAAGCAGGAGAAGCAGAAGAAGCAGAAGCTGAAGGAGAAGCAGAAGTAGGAGAAGGAGGATAAGCAGAAGCAGAAGGAGAAGCAGAAGAGGAATGAGAAGCAGAAAAAGAAACAGGAGAAGCACAATAAGCAGAAGCAGGAGAAGCCGAAAGAGTAGAAGCAGAAGAAGCAGAAACAGAAGCAAAAGTAGAAGCAGAAGCAGAAGGAGAAGCAGCAGAAGAAGTAGAACCAGAAATTCAGGCAGGAGAAACAGAAGAAGCAGAAGCAGAAGGAGAAGCAAAAAGAGAAGCAGAAGGAGAAGTAGAAGAAGCAGCAGAAGGAGAAGCAGCAAAAGAAGCAGAAAAACAAGCAGGAGAAGCAGAAGCAGAAAGAGAAGTAGAAGCAGAAGAAACAGAACAGAAGAAGCAGTAGAAGCATAAGAAGCAGAAGCAGGAGAAGCAGAAGCAGAAGAAAAAGAAGAAGCATAAGAAGCAGAAGCAGAAGCAGAGGGAGACACAGAAGAAGGAGAAGGAGCAGCAGAAGGTGAAGCAGAAGGAGTTGCAGAAACAGAAAGAGAAGCAGAAACAGAAGGAGAAGAAGAAGGATTAGTTGGAGAATCAGAAGAAGCAGAAGCAGAAAGAGAAGCAGAAGAAGGAGAAGCAGAAGCAGAAACAGAGGAAACGAAGGAGAAGCAGAAGAAGCAGAAGCGGGAGAAGCAGAAGAAGAAGAAGAAGAAACAGAAGAAGGAGAAGGAGCAGAAGGAGAAGCAGAAGCAAAAGGAGAAGCAGAAAGAGAAGCAGAAGAAGCATTAGCAGGAGAAGCAGAAGCAGAAGAAACAGAAGAAGCCGAAGAAGCAGAAGCAGGACCTGAAGCAGAAGAAACAGAACAAGCAGAAGAAGCAGAAGCAGAACGAGAAGCAGAAGAAGAAGAAGGAGAAGGAGAAAGAGAAGGATTAGGAGTAGGAAGAGCAGAAGGAAAATCAGAAGCAGAACGAGAAGCAGAAGGAGCAGGAGAAGGAGAAGCAGAAGGAGAATCAGAAGGAGAAGCAGAAGAAGGAGAAGTAGAAGCAGAAGAAGCAGCAGAAGGAGAAGCAGAAGCAGAAGAAGAAGCAGGAGAAGCAGAAGAAGCAAAAGCAGAAGGAAAAGCAGAAGGAGAAGCAGAAGTAGGAGAAGGAGACGGAAGGGCAGCAGAAGCAATAGGAGAAGCAGAAGGAGAAGCAGAAGCAGAATGAGAAGCAGAAAGGGAAGCAGTAGAAGCAGAAGTAGCAGGAAAAGCAGAAGCAGACGAAAGAGAAGAAGAAGAAGAAGAAGAAGAAGAAGAAGAAGAAGAAGAAGAAGAAGAAGAAGGAGAAGAAGAAGAAGAAGAAGAAGAAAAGAAGAAGAAGAATAACAAGAAGAAGAAGAAGAAGAAGAAGAAGAAAAAGAGGAAGAAGAAGAAGAAGCATAAGGAGAAGCATAAGGAGAAGCATAAGGAGAAGCATAAGGAGAAGCATAAGGAGAAGCATAAGGAGAAGCATAAGGAGAAGCAGAAGAAGCAGAAGCTGGAGAAGCAGAAGCAGAAGAAAAAGAATAAGCAAAAGAAGTAGAAGCAGAAGCAGAAAGAGGAGAAGAAGAAGAAGCAGAAGTAGAATGAGAAGAAACAGAAGAAGAAGCAGCAGAAGAAACAGAAGAAAAAGAAACAGAAGAAGGAGAAGAGCAGAAGCAGAAACAGAAGGAGAAGCAGAAGCAGAAGGAGAAGCAGAAAGAGAAGCAGGAGAAGCAGAATAAGCAGGAGAAGCAGAAGCAGAAGAAACAGGAGAAGCCGAAGAAGCAGAAGCAGAATCTGAAGCAGAAGGAGAAACAGAAGAAGCACAATCTGAAGCAGAAGCAGAAGAAACAGAAATAGTAGAATAAGCAGAAGCAGAAGCACCAGGAGAAGCAGAAGAAGAAGAAGGAGAAGGCTAAAGAGAAGGATTAGGAGTAGGAGAAGCAAAAGGATAAGCAGAAGCAGAAAGAGACGCAGAAGGAGAAGCAGCAAGAGAAGTAGGAGAAGCAGGAGAAGCAGAAGAAACAGAAGACGCATAAGCAGAATAAGAATGAGAAGGAGAAATTGAAGCAGAAGCAGAAGGAGAAGCAGAAGCAGAAGGAGAAGCAGAAGAAGGAGAAGGAGAAGCAGAAAAAGAAGCAGAACGAGAAGCAGGAGAAGCAGAAACAGAAAAAACAGAAGAAGGAGAAGAAGCAGAAGCAGAAGGAAAAGCAGAAACAGAAGGAAAAGCAGAAAGAGAAGCAGGAGAAGCAGAAGAAGAAGCAGCAGGAGAAGCAGAAGCAAAAGAAGCCGAAGAAGCAGAAGCAGAACCTGAAGCAGAAGGAGAAGCAGTAGAAGCAGAAGAAGCAGAATCTGGAGAAGCAGAAGGAGAAGCAGAAGGAAAAGCAGAAGAACGAGAAGGAGAAGGAGAAACAGAAGGAGAAGCAGAAAGAGAAGCAGAAGAAGGAGCAGGAGAAGGAAAAGCAGCAGGAAAAGCAGAAAGAGCAGCAGAAGGAGAAGCAGGAGATGCAGAAACAGGAGAAGCAGAAGCAGAAGAAACAGGAGAAGGACAAGAAGCAGAAGCAGAAGGAGAAGCAGAAACAGAAGGAGAAGCAGAAAGAGAAGGTGGGGAAGCAGAAGAAGCAGAAGCAGGAGAAGCAGAAGCATAAGAATCCGAAGAAGCTGAAGCAAAACCTGAAGCAAAAGTGGAAGCAGGAGAAGCAGAAGAAGCAGAATTTGGAGAAGCAGTATGAGAAGCTGAGGAGAAGCAGAAGTTGAAAGAGAATCAAAAGCAGAAGGAGACGCAGAAGAAACAGAAGAAGCAGTAGCAGTTGCAGCAGAAGTAGAAGGAGAAGCAGAAAGAAAAGCAGAAGAACGAGAAGGAGAAGATGAAACAGAAGGAGAAGCAGAAGGAGAATCAGAAGGAGAAGCGGAAGAAGCAGAAGGAGAAGCAGAAGCAGAAGAAGCAGAAGGAGAAGCAGAAGGAGAAACAGAAGCAGAAGAAGCAGCAGAAGGAGAAGCAGAAGCAGAAGAAGATGCAGAAGGAGAAGCAGGAGAAGCAGAAGAAGCAGAAGCAATAGGAGAAGTAGAAGTAGGAGAAGGAAGAGCCGCAGAAGAAATAGGAGAAGCAGAAGGAGAAGCAGAAGCAGAATGAGAAGCAGAAAGAGAAGGAGTAGAAGCAGTAGAAGCAGGAAAAGAAGAAGCAGAAGAAAGAGAAAAGAAGAAGAAGAAGAAGAAGAAGAAGAAGAAGAAGAAGAAGAAGAAGAAGAAGAAGAAGAAGAAGGAGGAGGAGGAGGAGGAGGA
>NW_012298777.1:0-3915 GCF_000151885.1 Dipodomys ordii | reverse complement strand
TGGGTCCCACTGTGTCCTCCCTGTGTCCCCCAGCTATGTCCCGCCGTGTCCGACCAGTGTGTCCTGCTGTGTCTACTGCTTTGTCGCCGCTGTGTCCCGCTGTGTCCCGCTGTGTCCTCGCTGTGTCCCACGCTGTGATCTGCTGTGGCCTCCCTTTTTTCCTCGCTGTGTCCCGCTGTGTACCTCTCTGTGTCCCCCGCTGTTTCCCGCTGTGTCCCCCGCTGTGTTCCTGCTGTGTCCCCGCTGTGTCCCGCTGTGTCCCGCTGTGTACTGCTGCGTCCCCCGCTGAGTCCCGCTGTGTCCCAATGTGTCCTCGCTCTGTCCCCCGCTGTGTACCGCTGTGTCCTCCCTGTGTCCCCCGCTGTGTCCCGCTGTGTCCCGCTGTGTCCCCCGCTGTGTCCCCCGCTATGTCCCGCTGTGTCCCCCGCTGTGTCCCGCTCTGTCCTTGCTGTGTCCCCCACTGTGTGCCGCTGTGTCCTCGCTGGGTCCCCCGCTGTGTTGCGCTGTGTCCTTTTGTGTGACGTTGTTTCCCCACTGTATCCCTCTGTGTACCTCGCTGTGTCCAGCTTTGTCCCCGCTGTGTCTCGCTGTGTCCCACGCTCTGTCCCGCACTGTGTCCCGCAGTGTCCCCCGCTGTGTCCTGCTGTGTCCCCCGCTGTGTCCCGCTGTGTCACCCGCTGAGTCCCCGCTGTGTCACCACTGTGTCCCGCTGTTTCCTCGCTGTGTCCCCTGCTGTCTCTCTCTCTGTCCCACGCTGTGTCTCTCGCTTTGTCCCTGCTGTGTCCCACTGTGTCCTGCTGTGTCCTGCTGTGCCCCCACTGTGTCCCGTTGTGTCTACAACTGTGTACCACGCTGTGTAACGCTGTGTCCCCGCTGTATCGACGCTCTGTCCCACTGTGTCCCGCTGTGTCCTCGCTGTGTTCCCCGCTGTGTCCCGCTGTGTCCCCTGCTGTGTCCCCCGCTGTGTCCTTGCTCTGTCCCCTGCTGTGTCCCGCTGTGTCCTCACTGGGTCCCCCACTGTGTCCCGCTGTGTCCCCCGCTGTGTCCCGCATGTCCGGCTATGTCCTTCTCTGTCCCCGCTGTGTCCCGCTGTGTCCCGCTGTGTCCCCGCTGTGTGCCTGTTGTGTCCCGCTGTGTCCCACTGTGTCCCCGCTGTGTCCCGCTGTGTCCCCCGCTGTGTCCCCCGCTGTGTCCTTGCTGTGTCCCTGCTGTGTCCCGCTGTGTCCTCACTGGGTCCCCCACGGTGTCCCGCTGTGTCCCCCGCTGTGTCCCGCTGTGTCCGGCTATGACCCTCTCTGTCCCCGCTGTGTCCCGCTGTGTCCCGCTGTGTCCCCGCTGTGTGCTTGCTGTGTCCCGCTGTGTCCCACTGTGACCCGCTGTGTCCCACTGTTTCCCGCTGTGTCCCCGCTGTGTGCCCGCTGTGTCCCGCTGTGTACCCCGCTGTGTCCAGCTGTGTCACAGCTTTGTCTCGCTGTGACCACTCTCTGTCTCCGCTGTCCCCCGCTGTGTCCCCCGCTGTCCCCCGCTGTGTCCCGCTGTGTCCCCCGCTTTCTCCTTCTGTGTCCCGCAGTGTCCCCGCTGTGTCCCGCTGTGTAACACTGTGTCCCGTGTTGTCCCACTTTGTCCCACGCTGTGTCCCCTGGTGAGTCCCCTCTGTGTCGCCGCTGTGTCCCCCTGTGTCCTCGCTGTGTCCCCCGCTGTCTCCCGCTTTGACTCCCGCTGTGTTCCGCTGTGTCCCGCTGTGTCCCCGCTGTGTCCCCAGCTGTGTCCCGCTGTGTCCCGCTGTGTACCCCGCTGTATGCTGCTATGTTCCCGCAGTGTCCCCGCTGTGTCCCGCTGTGTCCCGCTGTGTCCTTGCTGTGTCCCCAGCTGTGTACCCCACTGTGTCCCACTGTGTCCCTGCTGTATCGACGCTGGGTCCCGCTGTGTCCCGCTGTGTCCTCCCTTTGTCCAACGCTGTGTCCCGCTGTGTCTACTGCTGTGTCCCCGCTGTGTCCCGCTGGGTCCAGCTGGGTCCCTGCTGTATCCACGCTGGGTCCCGCTGGGTCCTGGTCTGTCATCCCTGTGTCCCCCGCTGTGTACCGCTCTGTCCCCCGCTGTGTCTCTGCTGTGTCCCCGCTGTGTCCCGCTTTGTCCCGCTGTATACTGCTGTGTCCCCCGCTGAATCACGCTGTGTCCCAATGTGTCCCAATGTGTCCTCGCTCTGTCCCCCGCTGTGTCCCGCTGTGTCCTCCCTGTGTCCCCCGCGGTGTCCCGCTGTGTCCCGCTCTGTCCCCCGCTGTGTCCCCCGCTATGTCCCGCTGTGTCCCCCGCTGTGTCCCACTGTGTCCTTGCTGTGTCCCATGCTGTGTGCCACTGTGTCCTTGCTGTGTCCCCCGCTGTGTCCCGCTGTGTCCTGCTGTGTCACGCTGTTTCCCCACTGCGTCCCCGCTGTGTCCCTCTGTGTACCCCGCTGTGACCAGCTTTGTCCCCGCTGTGTCTCGCTGTGTCCCACGCTCTGTCCCCCACTGTGTTCCGCTCTGTCCGCCTCTGTGTCCCGCTGTGTCCCCCTCTGTGTCCCACTGTGTCCACGCAGTATCACTGCTGTTTCCCGCTGTGTCCCGCTGTGTTCCGTGGTGTCCCTCTTTGTCTCCCGCTGTGTCCCCCGCTGTATCCCGCTGTGTCCGACTGTGTCCCGCTCTGTCCCCGCTATGTCCCACTGTGTCCCGCTGTGTCCCCGCTGTGTGCCCGCTGTGTCCCGCTGTGTCCCCCGCTTTGTCCTGCTGTGTCCCCGCAGTGTCCCGCTGTGTCCCACTGTGTCACACTATGTCCCGTGGTGTCCCTCTTTGTCCCCCGCTGTGTCCACCGCTGAGTCCCCTTTTTGTGGCCGCTGTGCCCTGCTGTGTCCTCGCTGTGTCCCCCGCTGTCTCCCGCTTTGTCCCCCGCTGTGTCCCCGCTGTGTCACGCTATGTCCTCGCTGTTTCTCCCGCTGTGTCCCGCTGTGTCCCCGCTATGTCCCCAGCTGTGTCCTGTTGTGTCCCGCTGTGTCCCTCTGTGTCCTCGCTTTGTCCCCCGCTGTGTCCCGTTGTGTCCCCAGCTGTGTACCTCGCTGTGTCCCGCTGTGTCCACGCTGTATCGACGCTGGGTCCCACTGGGTCCCGCTGTGTCCTCCCTGTGTCCCCAGCTATGTCCCGCCGTGTCTGCCACTGTGTCCCGCTGTGTCTACTGCTTTGTCCCCGCTGTGTCCCGCTGTGTCCCGCTGTGTCCTCGCTGTGTCCCCCGCTGTCTCCCGCTTTGTCCCCCGCTTTGTTCTGCTGTGTCACGCTGTGTCCTCCCTGTGTCCCCCGCTGTATCCCGCTGTGTCGCCGCTATGTCCCCAGCTGTGTCCCGCTGTGTTCCGCTGTGTCCCCCGCTGTGTCCCGCTATGTTCCCGCAGTGTCCCGCTGTGTCCCGCTGTGTCCTCGCTGTGTCCCCCGCTGTGTCCCGTTGTGTCCCCAGCTGTGTACCTCGCTGTGTCCCGCTGTGTCCCCGCTGTATCGACGCTGGGTCCCACTGGGTCCCGCTGTGTCCTCCCTGTGTCCCCAGCTATGTCCCGCCGTGTCCGCCAGTGTGTCCCGCTGTGTCTACTGCTTTGTCGCCGCTGTGTCCAGCTGTGTCCCGCTGTGTCCTCGCTGTGTCCCACGCTGTGTTCTGCTGTGGCCTCGCTTTTTTCCTCGCTGTGTCCCGCTGAGTACCCCTCTGTGTCCCCCGCTGTTTCCCGCAGAGTCCCCCGCTGTGTTCCTGCTATGTCCCCGCTGTGTCCCGCTGTGTCCCGCTGTGTACTGCTGCCACCCCCCGCTGAGTCCCACTGTGTCCCTGCTGAGTCCCAATGTGTCCTCGTTCTGTCCCCGGCTGTGTCCCGCTGTGTCCCCCGCTTGTCTCCCGCTGTGTCCCCCG
>NW_012298776.1:0-3915 GCF_000151885.1 Dipodomys ordii | reverse complement strand
GTCCCGCTGTGTCCCGCTGTGCCCCCACTTTGTCCCGTTGTGTCCACAGCTTTGTACCATGCTGTGTAACGCTGTGTCTCCGCTGTATCGACGCTGTGTCCCGCTGGGTCCCGATGTGTCCTCGCTGTGTTCCCCGCTGTGTCCAGCTGTTTCCCCCACTTTGTCCCCCACTGTGTCCTCGCTGTGTCCCCCACTGTGTCCCTCTGTGTCTCGCTGTGTCCTCGCTGTGTCCCCCTCTGTGTCCCGCTGTGTCCCCCGCCGTGTCCCGCTGTGTCCCGCTGTGTCCCGCTGCGGTCCCGCTGTGTCCCGCTGTGTCCCGCTTTGTCCCCCACTGTGTCCCGCAGTGACCCCGCTGTGTCCCGCTGTGTCCCACTGTGTCCCGTGGTGTCCCGCTTTGTCCCCTGCTGTGTCCCAGGCTGAATCTCGCTGTGTCCCCACTGTGTCCTCTCTGTGTCCCCCACTGTGTCCTGCTCTGTTCCCCACTGTGTCTCCCGTTTTGTCCCTGCTGTGCCCCGCTGTGTCCCGCTGTGTCCCGCTGTGTCCTGTTGTGTCAACAGCTGTGTACCCCGCTGTGTCCCTGCTGTATCGACGCTGTGTCTCGCTGGGTCCCTCTGTGTCCTCTCTATGTTCCCCGCTGTGTCCCGCAGTGTCCCCCGCTGTGTCTCTCGCTGTGTCCCGCTGTGTCCCTGGCTGTGTCCGGCTGTGTCCCGCTTTGTCCCCCGCTGTGTCCTTGCTGTGTCCCCGCTGTGTCCCGCTGTGTCCCGCAGTGTCCCCAGCTGTGTCCCGCTGTGTCACCGCTGTGTCCCGCTGTGTCCCGCTGTGTCCCGCTGTGTCCCCCGCTGTGTCCTGCTGGGTCCCGCTGTGTCGCCGCTGTGTCCCTGCTGTGTCCGGCTGTGTCCCCCGCTGTGTCCCGCTGGGTCCCGCTATATCCCCCGCTGTGTACCGCTGTGTCCCCGCAGGTTCACTGCTGTTTCACGCTGTGTCCTGCTGTGTTCCGTGGTGTCCTGCTTTGTCCCCCGCTGTGTCCCGCTGTGTCCACTGCTGGGTCCCCGCTGGGTCCCGCTGTGTCTCGCTGTTTCCCGCTGTGTCCTCGCATTGTCCCATGCTGTGTTCCGCTGTGTCCTCCCTGTGTCCCCCGCTGTGTCCCGCTGTGTCCCCCGCTGTGCCCCGCAGTGTCCCGCTGTGTCCTCGCTGTGTCCCACTGTGTCCCCCATGTTTCCCCGCTGGGTCCTGCTGTGTCCCGCTGTGTCCCGCTGGGTCCCCCGCTTTGTCCCGCTGTGTCCCCGCAGTGTCCCCGCTGTGTCCCGCTGTGTCCCACTGTGTCCTGTGGTGTCCCGATTTGTCCCCCGCTATGTCCCATGCTGAGTCCCCTCTGTGTCCCCGCTGTGTCCCGCTGTATCCCCCGCTGTGTCCCGCTGTGTCCCCCGCTGTGTCCTGCTGTGTCCCGCTGTTTCCTGCTGGGTCCCGCAGTGTCCCCGCTGTGTCCTCGCTGTGTCCCACTGTGTCCCCCGCTGTGTCCCGCTGTGTCCCCGCAGGTTCACCGCTGTTTCACGCTGTGTCCCGCTGTGTTCCGTGGTGTCCCGCTTTGTCCCCCGCTGTGGCCCCCCTGAGCCACCTCTGTGTCCCCGCTGTGTCCCGTTGTGTCCTCGCTGTGTCCGCCTCTGTCTCCCGCTCTGTCCACCGCTGTGTCTCACGCTTTGTCCCCGCTGGGTCCCGCTGTGTCCCGCTCTGTCCCCCACTGTGTCCCCCGCTGAGTCCTCTATGTGTCGCCACTGTGTCCCGCTGTGTCCTCGCTGTGTCCCTTGCTATCTCCCGCTTTGTCCCACGCTGTGTCCCGCTGTGTCCCGCTGTGTCCTCGCTGTGTCCCCCGCTGTGTCCTGCTGTGTTCCCGCTGTGTCCCAAGCTGCGTCCCGCTGTGTCCCGCTGTGTGCCCCGCTGTGTCCTGCTGGGTGCCGCTGTGTCCCCGCTGTGTCCCCGCTGTGTCGTCTCTGTGTCCCTCTCTGTCTACTGCTGTGTCCCCACTGTGTCCCGCTGTGTCCCAAGCTGTGTCCCGCTGTGTCCTCGTTGTTTCCCACGCTGTGTTCTGCTGTGTCCTCGCTGTGTCCCCCGCTGAGTCCCGTTGTGTACCCAGCTCTGTACCCCGTTGTGTCCCGCTGTGTCCCCGCTATATCAACGCTGTGTCCCGATTGGTCCCGCTGTGTCCTCGCTGTGTTCCCCGCTGTGTCCCGCTGTTTACCCCTCTGTGTCCCCCGCTGTGTCCCGCTGGGTCCCGCTGTGTACTGCTGTGTCCCACGCTGAGTCCCGCTGTGTCCCCACTGTGTCCCAATGCGTCCTCGGTCTGTCCCGCGCTGGGTCCCGCTGTGTCCCCCCTGTGTCCCCCGCTGTGTCCGGCTGTGTCCCCCGCTGTGTCCCCCGCAGTGTCAGCGCTGTGTCCCACTGTGTCCTCGCTGTGTCCCCTGCTGTCTCCGGCTCTGTACCCCGCTGTGTCTCAAGCTTTGTTCCCGCTGTGTCCCACTGTGTCCCGCTGTGTCCCGCTGTGCCCCCACTGTGTCCCGTTGTGTTCACAGCTGTTTACCACGCTGTGTAACGTTGTGTCCCCGCTGTATCGACACTGTGTCCCGCTGTGTCCACTGCTGGGACCCAGCTGTGTCCCGCTGTGTCCCGCTGTGTCCTCACTGTGTCCCAATCTCTGTTCCATTGTGTCCTCGCTGTGTCCCCCGCTTTGTCCCGGTGTATCCCCCGCTGTGCCCTGCAGTGTCCCGCTCTGTCCCACTGTGTCCTCGCTGTGTCCCGCTGTGTCCCGCTGTGTCCCCCACTGTTTCCCGTGCTGTGTCCGGCTGTGTCCCCCACTGTGTCCCGCTCTGTCCCCCTCTGTGTCCCGCTGTGTCCCCCGCTGTGTCCCACTGTGTCCCCGCAGTGTCACTGCTGTTTCCTGCTGTGTCCAGCTGTGTTCCGTGGTGTCCCTCTTTGTCTCCCGCTGTGTACCCCGCTGTGTCCCTCTGTGTCCGACTTTGTCCTGCTCTGTCCCCGCTGTGTCCCGATGTGTCCCGCTGTGTCTGACTGCGTCCCGCTGTGTCCCGCTATGCCCCCACTGTGTCCCGTTGTGTCCAGAGCTTTGTACCATGCTGTGTAACGCTGTGTCTCCGCTGTATCGACGCTGTGTCCCGCTGGGTCCCGATGTGTCCTCGCTGTGTTCCCCGCTGTGTCCAGCTGTTTCCCCCACTTTGTCCCCCACTGTGTCCTCGCTCTGTCCCCCGCTGTGTCCCTCTGTGTTCCGCTGTGTCCTCGCTGTGTCCCCCTCTGTGTCCCGCTGTGTCCCCCGCCGTGTCCCGCTGTGTCCCGCTGTGTCCCGCTGCGTCCCCGCTGTGTCCCGCTGTGTCCCGCTTTGTCCCCCACTGTGTCCCGCAGTGACCCCGCTTGTCCCGCTGTGTCCCACTGTGTCCCGTGGTGTCCCGCTTTTTCCCCCGCTGTGTCCCCGGCTGAGTCTCGCTGTGTCCCCACTGTGTCCTCTCTGTGTCCCCCGCTGTGTCCTGCTCTGTTCCCCACTGTGTCTCCCGTTTTGTCCCCGCTGTGCCCCGCTGTGTCCCGCTGTGTCCTGCTGTGTCCCCCACTGTGTCCCGTTGTGTCAACAGCTGTGTACCCCGCTGTGTCCCTGCTGTATCAACGCTGTGTCTCGCTGGGTCCTGCTGTGTCTCTCTCTGTGTTCCCCACTGTATCCCGCTGTGTCCCAAGCTGTGTCACTCGCTGTGTCCCCCGCTGTGTCCCGCTGTGTCCCGCTGTGTCCCCCGATGTGTCCTTGCTGTGTCCCCGATGTGTCCCGCTGGGTCCCGCAGTGTCCCCCGCTGAGTCCCGTTGTGTCACCGCTGTGTCCCGCAGTGTCACCGCTCTATCGACGCTGTGTCCCGCTGGGTCCCG
>NW_012298775.1:0-3916 GCF_000151885.1 Dipodomys ordii | reverse complement strand
TCAGTATCGACGCTGTGTCCCGCTTGGTCCCGCTGTGTCCTCGCTGTGTTCCCCGCTGTGTCCCGCTGTTTACCCCTCTGTGTCCCCCGCTGTGTCCCGCTGTGTCGCGCTGTGTACTGCTGTGTCCCCCGCTGAGTCCCGCTGTGTCCCCGCTGTGTCCCAATGCGTCCTCTCTGTGTCCCGCGCTGGGTCCCGCTGTGTCCCCTCTGTGTCCCCCGCTGTGTCCCGCTGTGCCGGCTGTGTCCCCCGCTGTGTCGCCCACTGTGTCCCCCGCAGTGTCAGCGCTGTGTCCTGCTGTGTCCTCGCTGTGTCCCCTGCTGTCTCCCGCTCTGTACCCCGCTTTGTCTCAAGCTTTGTCCCCACTGTGTCCCACTGTGTCCCGCTGTGTCCCGCTGTGCCCCCACTGTGTCCCGTTGTGTTCACAGGTGTGTACCATGCTGTGTAACGTTGTGTCCCCGCTGTATCGATGCTGTGTACGGATGGGTCCCGATGTGTCCTCGCTGTGTTCCCCGCTGTGTCCCGCTGTGTCCCCCACTGTGTCCCCCACTGTGTCCCTATGTGTCCCACACTTTTTCTCCCTGTGTCCCCGCAGTTTCCCCACTGTGTCCCGCTGTTTCCCACTGTGTTCTGTGGTGTCCCGATTTGTCCCCCGCTGTGTCCCCCGGTGAGTCGCCGTTGTGTCCCCGCTTTGTCCCGCTGAGTCCTCCATGTGTCCCCCTCAGTGTCCCGATGTGTCCCCCGCTGTGTCCCGCTGTGTCCACTGCTGGGACCCGGCTGTGTCCCGCTGTGTCGCGCTGTGTCCTCACTGTGTCCCACTCTGTGTTCCGTTGTGTCCTCGTTGTGTCCCCCGCTGTGTCCCGTTGTGTCCCCCGCTGTGCCCTGCAGTGTCCCGCTCTGTCCCGCTGTGTCCTCGCTGTGTCCCGCTGTGTCCGACTGTCCCCCACTGTTTCCCCTGCTGTGTCCGGCTGGGTCCCCCACTGTGTAACACTCTGTCCCCCTCTGTGTCCCGCTGTGTCCCCCGCTGTGTCCCACTGTGTCCCCGCAGTGTCACTGCTGTTTTCTGCTGTGTCCCGCTGTGTCCCCCGCTGTGTCCCCGCAGGTTCACCGCTGTTTCACGCTGTGTCCCGCAGTGTTCCGTGGTGTCCCGCTTTGTCCCCCGCTGTGGCCCCCCTGAGCCACCTCTGTGTCCCTGCTGTGTCCCGCTTTGTCCTCGCTGTGTCCGCCTCTGTCTCCCGCTCTGTCCACCGTTGTGTCTCACGCTTTGTCCCCGCTGGGTCCCGCTGTGTCCCGCTCTGTCCCCCACTGTGTCCCCCGCTGAGTCCTCTATTTGTCGCCACTGTGTCCCGCTGTGTCCTCGCTGTGTCCCCTGCTATCTCCCGCTTTGTCCCACGATGTGTCCCGCTGTGTCCCGCTGTGTCCTCGCTGTGTCCCCGGCTGTGTCCTGCTGTGTTCCTGCTGTGTCCCAAGCTGTGTCCCGCTGTGTCCTGCTGGGTGCCGCTGTGTCCCCGCTGTGTCCCCGCTGTGTCCTCATTGTGTCCCGCTGTGTCTACTGCTGTGTCCCCACTGTGTCCCGCTGTGTCTCGCTGTGTCCCGCTGTGTCCTCGTTGTTTCCCACGCTGTGTTCTGCTGTGTCCTCGCTGTGTCTCCCGCTGTGTCCCGTTGTGTACCCAGCTGTGTACCCCGCTGTATCCCGCTGTGTCCCCGCTGTATCGACGCTGTGTCCCGCTTGGTCCCGCTGTGTCCTCGCTGTGTTCCCCGCTGTGTCCCGCTGTTTACACCTCTGTGTCCCCCGCTGTGTCCCGCTGTGTCCCGCTGTTTACTGCTGTGTCCCCCGCTGAGTCCCACTGTGTCCCCGCTGTGTCCCAATGCGTCCTCTCTGTGTCCCGCGCTGGGTCCCGCTCTGTCCCCCCTGTGTCCCCCGCTGTGTTCCGCTGTGTCTGGATGTGTCCCCCGCTGTGTCCCCGCTGTGTCCCCCGCAGTGTCAGCGCTGTGTCCCGCTGTGTCCTCGCTGTGTCCCCTGCTGTCTCCCGCTCTGTACCCCGCTGTTTCTCAAGCTTTGTCCCCGCTGTGTCCCACTGTGTCCCGCTGTGTCCCGCTATGCCCCCACTGTGTCGCGTTGTGTTCACAGCTGTGTACTCACGCTGTGTAACGCTGTGTCCCCGCTGTATCGACGCTGTGTACCGCTGGGTCCCGCTGGGTCCTCGCTGTGTTCCCCGCTGTGTCCCGCTGTGTCCCCCATTGTGTCCCCCGCTGTGTCCCTATGTGTCCCACGCTTTGTCTCCCTGTGTCCCCGCAGTTTCCCCACTGTGTCCCGCTGTTTCCCACTGTGTTCTGTGGTGTCCCGCTTTGTCCCCCGCTGTGTCCCCCGGTGATTCGCCGCTGTGTCCCCGATTTGTCCCGCTGAGTCCTCCATGTGTCCCCGACTGTGTCCCGCTGTGTCCCCCTCTGTGTCCCGCTGTGTCCACTGCTGGGACCCGGCTGTGTCCCGCTGTGTCCCGCTGTGTCATCACTGTGTCCCACTCTGTGTTCCGTTGTGTCCTCGCTGTGTCCCCCGCTGTGTCCCGCTGTGTCCCCCGCTGTGCCCTGCAGTGTCCCGCTCTGTCCCGCTGTGTCCTCGCTGTGTCCCGCTGTGTCCCGCTGTGTCCCCCACTGTTTCCCCTGCTGTGTCCAGCTGTGTCCCCCACTGTGTCCCACTCTGTCCCCCTCTGTGTCCCGCTGTGTCCCCCGCTGTGTCCCACTGTGTCCACGCAGTGTCACTGCTGTTTCCTGCTGTGTCCCGCTGTGTTTCGTGGTGTCCCTCTTTGTCTCCCGCTGTGTCCCCGTTGTGTCCCACTGTGTCCGACTGTGTCCCGCTCTGTCCCCGCTGTGTCCCGCTGTGTCCCGCTGTGTCCCACTGCGTCCCGCTGTGTCCCGCTGTGCCCCCACTGTGTCCCGTTGGGTCCACAGCTTTGTACCATGCTGTGTAATGCTGTGTCTCCGCTGTATCGACGCTGGGTCCCGCTGGGTCCCGATGTGTCCTCGCTGTGTTCCCTGCTGTGTCCAGCTGTTTCCCCACTTTGTCCCCCACTGTGTCCTCGCTATGTCCCCCGCTGTGTCCCTCTGTGTCCCGCTGTGTCATCGCTGTGTCCCCCTCTGTGTCCCGCTGTGTCCCCCGCCGTGTCCGGCTGTGTCCCGCTGTGTCCCGCTGCGGTCCCGCTTTGTCCCCCACTGTGCCCCGCAGTGACCCCACTGTGTCCCCCACTGTGCCCCGCAGTGACCCCAGGTGTCCCGCTTTGTCCCCTGCTGTCCCGTAGTGTCCCGCTTTGTCCCCCGCTGTGTCCCCGGCTGAGTCTCACTGTGTCCCCACTGTGTCCTCTCTGTGTCCCCCGCTGTGTCTTGCTCTGTTCCCCACTGTGTCTCCCGTTTTGTCCCTGCTGTGCTCCGCTGTGTCCCGCTGTGTCCCGATGTGTCCCCCACTGTGTCCCGTTGTGTCAACAGCTGTGTGGCCCGCTGTGTCCCTGCTGTATCGACGCTGTGTCTCGCTGGGTCCTGCTGTGTCTCTCTCTGTGTTCCCCATTGTGTCCCGCTGTGTCCCCCGCTGTGTCCCTCGCTGTGTCCCCCGCTGTGTCCCGCTGTGTCCCGCTGTGTCCCCCGCTGTGTCCTTGCTGTGTCCCCGCTGGGTCCCGCTGGGTCCCGCAGTGTCCCCCGCTGAGACCCGTTGTGTCACTGCTGTGTCCCGCTGTGTCCCCGCTCTATCGATGCTGTGTCCCGCTGGGTCCCGCTGTGTCCTCTCTTTGTTCCCCGCTGTGTCCCGCTGTGTCCCCCGCTGTGTCTCTTGCTGTGTCCCGCTGTGTCCCCGGCTGTGTCCGGCTGTGTCCCGCTGTGTCCCCCGCAGTGTCCTTGCTGTGTCCTCGCTGTGTCCTCGCTGTGTCCCACT
>NW_012298774.1:0-3916 GCF_000151885.1 Dipodomys ordii | reverse complement strand
TCCCGCTGTTTCCCCGCTTTGTCCCTGCTGTGTCCTTGCTTTGCCCCGCTGTGTCCCGCTGTGTCCCGCTGTGTCCTCGCTGTGTCCCACGCTGTGTTCCACAGTTTCCTCGCTGTGTCCCCCAATGTGTCCCTCTGTGTCCCCTGCTGTGTCCCCTGCTCTGTCCCACTCTGTCCCCCGCTGTGTCCCTGCTGTGTCCCCGCTGTGTCCCGCTGTGTCCTCGCTGTGTTCCCTGCTGTGTCCCACTGTCTCCCCCGCTGTGTCCCGCTGTGTCCCTGCGGTGTCCCCGCTGTGTCCTGCTGTGTCACACTTTGTCCCGTGGTGTCCCGCTTTGTCCTCCGCTGTGTCCTCGCTGTGTCCCCCGCTGTCTCCTGCCTTGTCCCACGCTGTGTCCTGCTGTGACCCGCTGTGTCCTCGCTGTGTCCCGCTGTGTCCCCGCAGTGTCCCCCGCTGAGTCCCTGCTGTGTCTCCACGGTGTCCCCCTGTGTCCTCCCTGTGTCCCCCGCTGTGTCCCACTCTGTCCCCCGCTGTGTCCCGCTGTGTCCGTGCTGTGTCCCCCGCTGTGTCCCGCTGTGTCCCCTGCATTGTCCCACTGTGTCCCACTGTGTCCCTGCTGTCACCCGCTGTGTCCCGCTGTGTTCCCGCTGTTTCCACACTGTGTGCCGCTGTGTACCCCGCTGTGTCCAGCTCTGTCCCCGCTGTGTCCCGCTGTGTCCCACCTGTGTCCCCAAATGTGTCCCGCTGTGTCCCGCTGTGTCCCCCGCTGTGTCCCTCTGTGTCCATGCTCTGTCCCCCGCTGTGTCCCTGCTGTGTCCCCGCTGTGTCCCGTTGTGTCCCCGCTGTGTGCCGCTGTGTCCCGCTATGTACTCCGTTGTGTCCAGCTGTGTCAGCGCTGTGTCCCGCTGTGTCCCCTCTCTCTCCCCTGCTGTCCCCTGCTGTGTCCGCCGCTGTCTCCCGCTGTGTCCCGCTGTGTCCCATGCTTTTTCCCGCTGTTTCCCTGCAGTGTACCCGCTGTGTCCCTGCAGTGTCCCCGCTGTGTCCCGCTGTGTCACACTGTGTCCCGTGGTGTCCCGCTTTGTCCCCCGCTGTGTCCTCGCTGTGTTCCCCGCTGTGTCCCGCTGTGTCCCCCGCTGTGTCCCGCGCTGTGTCCTGCTGTGTCCCCCGCTGTGTCCCGTTGTGTCCCGATGTTTCCCCCGCTGTGTCCATGCTGTGTCCCTGCTTTGCCCCGCTGTGTCCCGCTGTGTCCCGCTGTGTCCTCGCTGTGTCCCACGCTGTGTTCCGCAGTTTCCTCGCTGTGTCCCCCAATGTGTCCCTCTGTGTCCCCTGCTGTGTCCCCTGCTCTGTCCCACTCTGTCCCCCGCTGTGTCCCTGCTGTGTCCCCGCTGTGTCCCGCTGTGTCCTCGCTGTGTTCCCCGCTGTGTCCCACTGTCTCCTCCGCTGTGTCCCGCTGTGTCCCTGCGGTGTCCCCGCTGTGTCCCGCTGTGTCACACTGTGTCCCGTGGTGTCCCGCTTTGTCCACCGCTGTGTCCTCGCTGTGTCCCCCGCTGTCTCCTGCTTTGTCCCACGCTGTGTCCCGCTGTGACCCGCTGTGTCCTCGCTGTGTCCCGCTGTGTCCCCGCAGTGTCCCCCGCTGAGTCCCTGCTGTGTCTCCGCTGTGTCCCCCTGTGTCCTCCCTGTGTCCCCCGCTGTGTCCCGCTCTGTCCCCCGCTATGTCCCGCTGTGTCCCCGCTGTGTCCCGCTGTGTCCCCCGCTGTATCGACGCTGTGTCCTGCTGGGTCCCGCTGGGTCCTCGTTGTGTTCCCAGCTGTGTCCCGCTGTGTCCCCCGCTGTGTCCCTCGCTGTGTCCTGCAGTGTCCCGAGCTCTGTCCCCACTGTGTCCCCCGCTGTGTGCCGCTGTGTCCCCGATGTGTTCCAATGTGTCCGGCTGTGTCCGCCGCTGTGTCCCTGCTGTGTCCCTGCTGTGTCCCGCTGTGACCACCTTTGTCCCTCTGTGTCCCCCCCCTGAGTTCCCGCTGTTTCCCCGCTTGGTCCCGCTTTTTCCCCTGCTGTGTCCTCGCTGTGTCCCACGCTGTGTTCCTCTGTGTCCTCGCTGTGTCCCACGCTGTGTTCCGCTGTGTCCTGACTGTGTCCCCCGCTGTGTCCCGTTGTGACCCCAGCTGTGTACCCCCGCTGTGTCCCTCTATGTCCCCGCTGCATTGACGCAGTGTCCCTCTGGGTCTCGTTGTGTCGTCCCTGTGTTTCCCCACTGTGTCCCCGGTGTGTCCCGCTGTGTCCCGCTGTGTACTGCTGTGTCCCCCGCTGACTTCCACTGTGTACCCCGCTGTGTCCAGCTGTGTCCCCGCTGTGTCCCGCTCTGTCCCCTCTCTGTCCCCTGCTGTCCCCCGCTGTGTCCCCCGCTGTTTCCCGCTGTGTCCCGCTGTGTCCCCCGCTTTGTCCCGCTGTGTCCCTGCAGTGTCCCCGCTGTGTCCCGCTGTGTTCTCGCTGTGTCCCCCTCTGTCTCTCTCTTGTCGCCCGCTGTGTCCCACTGTGTCCCCCCCGTGTCCTCGCTGCGTTCTCTGCTGTGTCCCACTGTGTACCCCTCTGTGTCCCCCGCTGTGTCCCACTGTGTCCCCCGCTTTGACCTGCTTTATCTCGCTGTGCCCCGCTGTGTCCCCCGCTGTGTCCCGCTGTGTACCCCGCTGTGTCCAGCTGTGTCCTTGCTGTGTCCCCCGCTGTCTCCTGCTTTGCCCCACACTGTGTCCTGCTGTGTTCCCGCTGTGTTCCCCGTTGTGTCCCGTGGTGTCCCAGGTTTTCCTCCACTGTGTCCCCCGGTGAGTCCCCGCTGTGTCCCTCTGTGTCCCCCACTGGGTCCCGCTGTGTCTACTGCTGTGTCCCCGCTGTGTCCCGCTGTGTCCCGCTGTGTCCCGCTGTGTCCTTGCTGTGTCCCATGCTATGTTCCACTGTGTCCCCCGCTGTGTCCCGCTGTGTCCCTCTGTGTACCCCGCTGTGTCCAGCTTTGTTCCCGCTGTGTCTTGCTGTGTCCCATGCTCTGTCCACCACTGTGTCCCCCTGTGTCCCCCGCTGTGTCCCGCTGTGTGCCCCTCTGTGTCCCCCGCTGTTTCCCGCTGTGTCCCCCGCTGTGTCCCTGCTGTGTCCCCGCTGTGTTCCTCTGTGTACAGCTGTGTACCCCGCTGTGTCCGGCTATGTTCCTGCAGTGTCCCCGCTGTGTCCCGCTGTGTCCCGCTGTGTCCCCGCTGTGTTCCTCTGTGTCCAGCTGTGTACCCCGCTGTGTCCGGCTATGTTCCTGCAGTGTCCCCGCTGTGTCCCGCTGTGTCCCGCTGTGTCCCCCGCTTTGTCCTGCTGCGTCCCCGCAGTGTCCCCGCTGTGTCCCGCTGTGTCACACTGTGTCCCGTGGTATCCCACTTTGTCCCCCGCTGTGTCCCCCGCTGAGTCCCCTCTGTGTCCTCCGCTGTGTTCCGCTGTGTCTCGCTGTGTATCCCGCTGTGTCCGGCTCTGTTCCCGCATTGTCCCCGCTGTGTCTCGCTGTGTCCCATGCTCTGTCCCCCACTGTGTCCCCCCTGTATCCCCCGCTGTGTACCCCTCTGTCCCCCGCTGTTTCCCCCTGTGTTCCCCGCTGTGTCTCGCTGTGTACCCCTCTGTGTCCCCCGCTGTGTCCCTGCTGTGTCCCCGGGGTGTCCCGCTGTGTCCCGCTGTGTACTGCTGTGTCCCCCGCTGAGTTCCGCTGATTCCCCGCTGTGTCCCAATGTGTCCTCGCTGCGTCATGCTCTGTCCCGCTCTGTCCTCGCTGTGTCACACTGTGTCACGCTGTGTCCCCACTCTGTGCCCGCTGTGTCCCGCTGTGTATCACGCTGTGTCCAGCTGTGTCCGGAATGTCCCGGCTTGACCCTCGATGGTGTCCTCACTGGTTTTCCCGCTA
>NW_012298773.1:0-3916 GCF_000151885.1 Dipodomys ordii | reverse complement strand
GGATTAGCAGAATCTGGAGAGGATGATTGAGAACCAGAAGGAGAAGCTGATGCCTAAAGGGATTGTTCTTAGATGGAGAAGCAGAAGGAGAAAGTGATTAAAGAGAAGAAGCTGAAGCAGTAGCAGAAGAAGTTGAAGATGCGGAAGCAGAAAGAGAAGAAGAAGGAGTATCTGATGATCGAGAAGGTTATGGAGAAACTGATTGTGAAGCAGATGGAGAAGCAGAAAGAGAATCGGGATTGGTATATTCTTACGGTGAATCCTTTGAAGGAGAAGGAGAAGTTTAAGCAGAAAAGAATCAGAAGCATAAGCAGAAGGACAAGCACAAGCAGAAGGAGATGCAGAAGCAGAAGGAGGAGAATTGTAAGAAGCAGAAGCAGAAGGAGAAGAAGGAGAAGAAGCAAAATCAGAAGAAGCAGAAGCAGAAGTAGAAAAAGAAGCCGACGAAGAGAAGCAGAACGAGAAGCAAGAGAAGCAGAAGAAGCAGAAGCGGGAGAAGCAGAAGAAGAAGAAACAGAAGAAGGAGAAGGAGCAGAAGCAGAAGGAGAAGCAGAAAGAGAAGCAGGAAAAGCAGAAGAAGCAGAAGCAGGAGAAGCACAAGCAGAAGAAACAGGAGAAGGACAAAAAGCAGAAGCAGAAGGAGAAGCAGAAACAGAAGGAGAAGCAGAAAGAAAAGGAGGGGAAGCAGAAGAAGCAAAAGCACTAGGAGCAGAAGCATAAGAATCCCAAGAAGCAGAAGCAGAACCTGAAGCAGAAGGAGAAGCAGGAGAAGCAGAAAAAGCAGAATCTGGAGAAGCAGAATGACAAGCTGAAGGAGAAGCAGAAGCAGAAAGAGAATCAAAAGCAGAAGGAGAAGCAGAAGAAACAGAAGAAGCAGAAGCAGTAGCAGTTGCAGCAGAAGCAGAAGGAGAAGCAGAAGGAAATGCAGAAGCACGAGAAGGAGAAGGAGAAACAAAAGGAGAAGCAGAAGGAGAATCAGAAGGAGAAGCAGAAGAAGCAGAAGGAGAAGCAGAAGGAGAAGCAGAAGCAGAAGAAGCAGCAGAAGGAGAAGAAGAAGCAGCAGAAGATGCAGAAGGAGAAGCTGGAGAAGCAGAAGAAGCAGACACAGAAGAAGTAGAAATAGGACAAGGAGAAGGAAGAGCAGCAGAAGCAATAGGAGAAGCATAAGAAGCAGAAGCTGAAGGAGAAGTAGAAGTAATAGAAGGAGAGGGAAGAGCAGCAGAAGCAATAAGAGAAGCAGAAGGAGAAGCAGAATCAGAATGAGAAGCAGAAGAAACAGAAGATGCAGGAATAGCAGAAGAAGAAGAAAGAGAAGAAAAAGAAGAAGAAGAAGATGAAGGTGATGAAGAAGAAGAAGAAGAAGAAGAAGAAGAAGAAGAAGAAGAAGAAGAAGAAGAAGAAGAAGAAGAAGAAGAAGTAGAAGGAGAAGAAGAAGAAGAAGGAGAAGCATAAGGAGAAGCAGAAGAAGCAGAAGCAGGAGAAGCAGAAGCAGTAGAAAAAGAATAAGCATAAGAAGCAGAATCAGAGGAGAAGCAGAAGAAGGAGAAGGAGCAGCAGAAGGAGAAGCAGAAGGAGAAGCAGAAGAAGAAGGAGAAGAGGGAGAAGCAGAAACAGAAGAAGCAGCAGAAGGAGAAGCAGAAGCAGAAGAAGATGCAGAAGGAGAAGCAGGAGAATCAGAAGAAGCAAAAGCACAAGGAGAAGCAGAATAGGAGAAGGAGAAGGAGAAGGAAAGGCAGCAGAAGCAATAGGAGAAGCAGAAGGAGAAGCAGAAGCAGAATGAGAAGCAGAAAGAGAAGCATTAGTAGCAGAAGAAGCAGGAAAAGCAGAAGCAGAAGAAAGAGAAGAAGAAGAAGACGAAGACGAAGACGAAGAAGAAGAAGAAGAAGAAGAAGAAGAAGAAGAAGAAGAAGAAGAAGAAGAAGAAGAAGAAGAAGAAGAAGAAGAAGAAGAAGAAGAAAAAGAAGAAGAAGAAGAAGAAGAAGAAGAAGAAGAAGAAGAAGAAGAAGAAGAAGAAGAAGAAGAAGAAGAAGAAGAAGAAGAAGAAGAAGAAGAAGCATAAGGAGAAGCATAAGGAGAAGCATAAGGAGAAGCATAAGGAGAAGCAATAGAAGCAGAAGCAGGAGAAGCAGAAGCAGAAGAAAAAGAATAAGCAAAAGAAGCAGAAGCAGAAGCAGTGGGATAATCAGAAGAAGGAGAAGGAGCAGCAAAAAGAGAAGCAGAAGCAGAAACAGAAGCAGAAACAGAAGGAGAACAAGAAGGAGAAGCAGGATTATCAGAAGAAGCAGAAGTAGAAGCAAAAAGAGAAGGAGAAGAAGGCGAAGCAGAAGTAGCATCAGAAGAAACAGAAGAAGAAGCAGAAGAAACAGAAGCAAAAGAAACAGAAGAAGGAGAAGAGCAGAAGCAGAAGGAGAACAAGAAGGAGAAGGAGAAGCAGAAGGAGAAATTGAAGCAGAAGGAGAAGCAGAAGCAGAAGGAGAAGCAGAAGAAGGAGAAGGAGAAGCAGAAAGAGAAGCAGAAAGAGAAGCAGAAAGAGAAGCAGAACGAGAAGCAGGAGAAGCAGAAGCAGGAGAAGCAGAAACAGATGAAACAGAAGAAGGAGAAGAAGCAGAAGGAGAAACAGAAACAGAAGGAAAAACAGAAAGAAAAGCAGAAGAAGCAGCAGCAGGAGAAGCAGAAGAAGCCGAAGAAGCAGAAGCAGAACCTGAAGCAGAAGGAGAAGCAGGAGAAGCAGAAGAAGCAGAATCTGGAGAAGAAGAAGGAGAAGCAGAAGCAGAAAGAGAAGCAAAAGCAGTAGGAGAAGCAGAAGGAGAAGCAGAAGAAACAGAAGAAGCAGAGGCAGTAGCAGAAGAAGCAGAAGATGCAGAAGCAGAAGGAGAAACAGAAGTAAAAGCAGAAGAACGAGAAGTTGAAGGAGAAGGAGAAACAGAAGGAGAAGCAGAAAGAGAAGCAGAAGAAGGAGGAGAAGAAGGAAAAGCAGCAGGAGAAGCAGAAAGAGCAGCAGAAGGAGAAGCAGGAGATGCAGAAGCAAGAGAAGCAGAAGCAGAAGAAACAGGAGAAGGACAAGAATCAGAAGCAGAAGGAGAAGCAGAAACAGAAGGAGAAGCAGAAACAGAAGGAGGGGAAGCAGAAGAAGCAGCAGCAGAAGAAGCAGAAGCATAAGAATCCGTAGAAGCAGAAGCAGAACCTGAAGCAGAAGGAGAAGCAGGAGAAGCAGAAGAAGCAGAATCTGGAGAAGCAGAAGCAGAAAGAGAATCAAAAGCAGAAGGAGAAGCAGAAGAAACAGAAGAAGCAGAAGCAGTAGCAGTTGCAGCAGAAGCAGAAGGAAAAGCAGAAGAACGAGAAGGAGAAGGAAAAACAGAAGCAGAAGCAGAAGGAGAATCAGAAGGAGAAGCAGAAGAAGCAGAAGGAGAAGCAGAAGAAGCAGAAGCAGAAGAAGCAGCAGAAGGAGAAGAAGAAGCAGAAGGAGAAGCAGGAGAAGCAGAAGAAGCAGACGCAGAAGGAGAAGTAGAAGTAGGAGAAGGAAGAGCAGCAGAAGCAATAGGAGAAGCAGAAGTAGAATGAGAAGCAGAAAGAGAAGCAGTAGAAGCAGAAGAAGCAATAAAACAGAAGCAGAAGAAAGAGAAGAAGAAGAAGAAGAAGAAAAAAGAAGAAAAAGAAGAAGAAGAAGAAGAAGAAGAAGAAGAAGAAGAAGAAGAAGAAGGAGAAGAAGAAGAAGGAGAAGAAGGAGAAGCATAAGGAGAAGCAGTAGAAGAAGAAGAACAAGAACAAGAAGAAGAGGAAGAAGAAGAAGAAGAAGAAGAAGAAGAAGAGAAGAAGAAGAGAGAGAGAGAGAGAGAGAGAGAGAGAGAGAGCAGAGGATAAGAGCAGAACAGAGGAGAGCAGAACAGAAGAGAGCAGAATAGAGCAGAGAGCGAGA
>NW_012298772.1:0-3916 GCF_000151885.1 Dipodomys ordii | reverse complement strand
AGAAGGAGAACCAGAAGGAGAAGCAGAAGCAGAAAGAGAAGCAAAAGCAGAAGGAGAAGCAGAAGAAACAGAAGAAGCAGAATCAGTAGCAGAAGAAGCTGAAGATGCAGAACCAGAAAGAGAAGCAGAAGGAATAGCAGAAGAACGAGAAGGAGAAACAGAAGGAGAAGCAGAAGGAGACGCAGGAAAAGCAGAAGAAACAGAAGCAGACGGAGAAGAAGGAGGAGAAGCCGAAGCAGAAGAAGAAGCAGAAGGAAAAGCACAAGCAGAAGGAGATGCAGAAGGAGAAGCAGGAGATGCAGAAGAAGCAGAAGCAGAACAGAAGAAGAAGTAGAAGAATCAGAATCAGAAGAAGCAGAAGCAGAAATAGAAAGAGAAGCCGACGAAGAGAAGCAGAACGAGAAGCAGGAGAAGCAGGAGAAGCACAAGCGGGAGAAGCAGAAGAAGAAACAGAAGAAGGAGAAGGAGCAGAAGCAGAAGGAGAAGCAGAAAGAGAAGCAGGAAAAGCAGAAGAAGCAGAAGCAGGAGAAGCAGAAGGAGAAGAAACAGGAGAAGGACAAGAAGCAGAAGCAGAAGGAGAAGGAGAAGCAGAAACAGAAGGAGAAGCAGAAAGAGAAAGAGGGGAAGCAGAAGAAGCAGAAGCAGGAGAAGCAGAAGCATAAGAATCCGAAGAAGCAGAAGCAGAACCTGAAGCAGAAGGAGAAGCAGGAGAAGCAGAAGAAGCCGAATCTGGAGAAGCAGAATGAGAAGCTGAAGTAGAAGCAGAAGCAGAAGCAGAAAGAGAATCAAAAGCCGAAGGAGAAGCAGAAGAAACAGAAGAAGCAGAAGCAGTAGCAGTTGCAGCAGAAGCAGAAGGAGAAGCAGAAGGAAAAGCCGAAGAACGAGAAGGAGAAGGAGAAACAGAAGGAAAAGCAGAAGGAGAATCAGAAGGAGAAGCAGAAGAAGCAGAAGGAGAAGCAGAAGGAGAAACAGAAGCAGAAGAAGCAGCAGAAGGAGAAGCAGAAGCAGAAGCAGTGGGAGAAGCAGAAGAAGGAGAAGGAGCAGCAGAAGGAGAAGCAGAAGCAGAAAGAGAAGCAGAAACAGAAGGAGAACAAGAAGGAGAATTGAAGAAGCAGAAGTAGAAGCAGAAAGAGGAGAAGAAGGAGAAGCAGAAGTAGAATCAGAAGAAACAGAAGAAGAAGAAGCAGAAGAAACAGAAGCAAAGGAAACAGAAGAAGGAGAAGAGCAGAAGCAGAAGGAGAAGCAGAAGCGATGGGGAAGCAGAAAGAGAAGCAGGAGAAACAGAAGAAGCAGGAGAACCAGAAGCAAAAGAAACAGGAAAAGCCGAAGAAGCAGAAGCAGAAGCAGAAGCAGAAGGAGAAACAGAAGAAACACAATCTGTAGCAGAAGTAGAAGTAACAGAAATAGTAGAATAAGCAGAAGCAGAAGCATCAGGACAAGCAGAAGAACAAGAAGGAGAAGGCGAAAGAGAAGGATTAGGAGAAGGAGAAGCAAAAGGATAAGCAGAAGCAGAAAGAGACGCAGAAGGAGAAGCAGCACGAGAAGTAGGAGAAGCAGGAGAAGCAGAAGGAAGAGAAGCAGAAGAAACAGAAGACGCAGAAGCAGAAGGAGAAGCAGAAGGAGAAATTGAAGCAGAAGGAGAAGCAGAAGCAAAAGGAGAAGCAGAAGAAGGAGAAGGAGAAGGAGAAGCAGAAAGAGAAGCAGAAAGAGAAGCACAACGAGAAGCAGGAGAAGCAGAAGCAGGAGAAGCAGAAGCAGAAGAAACATAAGAAGGAGAAGAAGCAGAAGCAGAAGGAGAAGCAGAAACAGAAGGAAAAGCAGAAATAGAAGCAGCAGCAGCAGAAGAAGCAGCAGCAGGAGAAGCAGAAGCAGAAGAAGCCGAAGAAACAGAAGCAGAACCTGAAGCATAAGGAGATACAGGAGAAGCAGAAGAAGCAGAATCTGGAGAAGCAGAAGGAGAAGCAGAAGCAGAAAGAGAGGCAAAAGCAGAAGGAGAAGAAGAAGGAGAAGCAGAAGGAAAAGCAGAAGAACGAGAAGGAGAAGGAGAAACAGAAGGAGAAGTAGAAAGAGAAGCAGAAGAAGGAGCAGGAGAAGGAAAAGCAGCAGGAGAAGCAGAAAGAGAAGCAGAAAGAAAAGCAGAAGGAGAAGCAGGAGATGCAGAAACAGGAGAAGAACAAGCAGAAGAAACAGGAGAAGGACAAGAAGCAGAAGCAGAAGGAGAAGCAGAAAGAGAAGGAGGGGAAGCAGAAGAAGCAGAAGCAGGAGAAGCAGAAGCATAAGAATCCGAAGAAGCAGAAGCAGAACCTGAAGCAGAAGGAGAAGCAGGAGAAGCAGAAGAATCAGAATCTGGAGAAGCAGAATGAGAAGCAGAAGGAGAAGCAGAAGCAGAAAGAGAATCAAAAGCAGAAGGAGAAGCAGAAGAAACAGAAGAAGTAGAAGCAGTAGCAGTTGTAGAAGAAGCAGAAGGAAAAGCAGAAGAACAAGAAGGAGAAGGAGAAACAGAAGGAGAAGCAGAAGGAGAAGCAGAAAGAGAAGCAGGTAAAGCAGAAGAAGAAGAAGGAGAATCAGAAGGAGAAGCAGAAGAAGGAGAAGGAGAAGCAGAAGCAGAAGATGCAGAAGGAGAAGCAGAAGAAGCAGAAGCAGAAGGAGATGCAGGAAAAGCAGAAGAAGCAGAAGCAAAAGGAGAAGCAAAAGAAGGAGAAGGAGAAGCAGAGGCAGAAGAAGAAGCATAAGGACAAGCACAAGCAGAAGGAGATGCAGAAGGAGAAGCAGGAGAAGCAGCAGAAGCAGAAGCTGAAGGAGAAGCAGAAGTAGGAGAAGGAGAAGGAGGAGAAGCAGAAGCAGAAGGAGAAGCAGAAGCAGAATGAGAAGCAGAAAGAGAAGCAGGAGGAGGACAAGAAGCAGAAGCAAGAGAAGCCGAAAGAGAAGAAGCAGAAACAGAAGCAGAAGGAGAAGCAGAAGCAGAAGGAGAAGCAGCAGAAGAAGTAGAACCAGAAATTCAGGCAGCAGAAAAAGAAGAAGCAGAAGCAGAAGGAGAAGCAAAAAGAGAAGCAGAAGGGGAAGTAGAAAAAACAGAAGAAGAAGCAGAAAAACAAACAGAAGAAGCAGAAGCATGAAGAGAAGTAGAAGCAGAAGAACCAGAAGAAGAAGAAGAAGCAGTAGAAGCATAAGAAGCAGAAGCAGGAGAAGCAGAACCAGAAGAAAAAGAAGAAGCATAAGAAGCAGAAGCAGAGGGAGAAACAGAAGAAGGAGAAGGAGCAGCAGAAGGTGAAGCAGAAGGAGATGCAGAAGGAGAAAGAGAAGCAGAAACAGAAGGAGAAAAAGAAGGAGAAGTTGGAGAATCAGAAGAAGCAGAAGCAGAAAGAGAAGCAGAAGAAGGAGAAGGAGAAGCAGAAGGAGAAGGACAAGCAGAAGCAGAAGAAGCAGAAGCGGGAGAAGCAGAAGAAGAAGAAACAGAAGAAGGAGAAGTAGCAGAAGGAGAAGCAGAAGCAGAAGGAGAAGCAGAAAGAGAAGCAGAAGAAACAGAAGAAGCAGTAGCAGGAGAAGCAGAAGCAGAAGAAACAGAAGAAGCCGAAGAATCAGAAGGAGAACCTGAATCAGAAGGAGAAGCAGAAGCAGCAGAAGCTGGAAAAGCAGAAGCAGAAGAAACCGAACAAGCAGAAGAAGCAGAAGCAGAATGAGAAGCAGAAGAAGAGGGAGAAAGAGAAGGATCAGGAGTAGGAGGAGCAGAAGCAGAATAAGAAGCAGAAAGAGAAGCAGGAGGAGGCTGCAATGCTTGGTAAGAAATGTACGTATTATCCTGCCCATGCAATTGTAACCCCTCTGTACAGTATGTTCACAAATAAAATAAAATAAAATTAAAAAAAAAAAAAAAAAAAAAAAAAGAAAGAGAAGCAGAAGGAGAAGCAGAAGGAGA
>NW_012298771.1:0-3916 GCF_000151885.1 Dipodomys ordii | reverse complement strand
TCACAGAAGGAGAAGCAGAAGAAGCAGCAGCAGGAGAATCAGAAGCAGAAGAAGACGAAGAAGCAGAAGCAGAACCTGAAGCAGAAGGAGAAGCAGGAGAAGGAGAAGAAGCAGAATCTGGAGAAGCAGAAGGAGAAGCAGAAGCAAAAAGAGAAGCAAAAGCAGAAGGAGAAGCAGGAGGAGAAGTAGAAGAAACAGAAGAAGCAGAAGCAGTAGCAGAAGCAGCAGAAGATGCAGAAGCAGAAGGAGAAGCAGAAGGAAAAGCAGAAGAAGGAGAAGGAGAAGGAGAAGGAGAAACAGAAGGAGAAGCAGAAACAGGAGAAGCAGAAGCATAAGAATCCGAAGAAGAAGAAGTAGAACCTGAAGCAGAAGGAGAAGCATGAGAAGCAGTAGAAGCAGAATCTGGAGAAGCAGAATGAGAAGCAGAAGGAGAAGCAGAAGCAGGAAGAGAATCAAAAGCAGAAAGGGACGCAGAAGATTCAGAAGAATTAGAAGCAGTAGCAGTTGTACCAGAAGCAGAAGGAGAAGCATAAGGAAATGCAGAAGAACGAGGAGAAGGAGAAACAGAAGGAGAAGCAAAAGGAGAAGCAAAAAGAGAAGCAGGTAAAGCAGAAGAAGAAGAAGCAGAAGGAGAAGCAGAAGAAGGAGAAGGAGAAGCAGAAGCAGAAGAAGATGCAGAAGGAGAAGCAGGAGAAGGAAAAGCAGAAGAAGCAGAGAAGCAGGAAAAGCAGAAGAAGGAGAAGGAGAAGCAGAGGCAGAAGACGAAGCATAAGCACAAGCACAAGCAGAAGGAGATGCTGAAGGAGAAGAAGGAGAAGCAGAAGAATCAGAAGCTGAAGGAGAAGCAGAAGTAGGAGAAGGAGAAGGAGGAGAAGTAGAAGCAGAAGGACAAGCAGAAGCGGAATGAGAAGCAGAAAGAGAAGAAGGAGAAGCACAAGATGCAGAAGCAGGAGAAGCCGAAAGAGAAGAAGGAGAAGAAGCAGAAGTAGAAGCAGAAGTAGAAGAAGAAGCAGCAGACGAAGTAGAACCAGAATTTCAGGCAGTAGAAACAGAAGAAGCAGAAGCGGAAGGAGAAGCAAAAAGAGAAGCAGAAGGAGAAGTAGAAGAAGCAGTAGAAGGAGAAGCAGCAGAAGAAGCAGAAAATCAAGCAGGAGAAGCAGAAGCAGAAAGAGAAGTAGAAGCAGAAGAAGCAGAAGCAGTAGAAGCAGAAGAAGCAGAAGCAGAAGAAAAAAAGGAGCATAAGAAGCAGAAGCCGAAGCAGAGGGAGAAAAAGAAGAAGGAGAAGGAGCAGCAGAAGTTGAAGCAGAAGAAGATGCAGATGCAGAAAAAGAAGCAGAAACAGAAGGAGAAGGAGAAGGAGAAGTTGGAGAATCAGAAGAAGCAGAAGCAGAAGCAGAAAGAGAAGCAGAAGAAGGAAAAGGAGAAGCAGAAGCAGAAGGACAAGCAGGAGAAGCAGAAGAAGCAGAAGCGGGAGAAGCAGAAGAAGAAGAAGAAGAAGAAGAAGAAGAAGAAGAAGAAGAAGAAGAAGAAGAAGAAGAAGAAGAAGAAGAAGAAGAAGAAGAAGAAGAAGCATAAGGAGAAGCATAATGAGAAGCATAAGGAGAAGCATAAGGAGAAGCAGTAGAAGGAGAAGAAGAAGAAGCAGGAGAAGCAGAAGCAGAAGAAAAAGAATAAGCAAAAGAAGCAGAAGCACTGGGAGAAGCAGAAGCAGAAGGAGAAGGAGCAGCAGAAGGAGAAGCAGAAGCAGAAACAGAAGGACAACAAAAGGAGAAGCAGGAGAATCAGAAGAAGCAGAAGTAGAATCAGAAGAAACAGAAGAATAAGAAGCAGAAGAAACAGAAGCAAAAGAAACAGAAGAAGGAGAAGAGCAGAAGCAGAAGGAGAAGCAGAAGCAGAAGGAGAAGCAGAAAGAGAAGCAGGAGAAGCAGAAGAAGCAGGAGAAGCAGAAGCAGAAGAAACAGAAGAATCCGAAGAAGCAGATGCAGAATCTGAAGCAGAAGGAGAAACAGAAGCACAATCTGAAGCAGAAGCAGAAGAATCAGAAATAGTAGAATAAGCAGAAGCAGAAGCAGCAGGAGAAGCAGAAGAAGAAGACAGAGAAGGCGAGAGAGAAGGATTAGGAGTAGGAGAAGCAAAAGGATAAGCAGAAGCAGAAAGAGACGCAGAAGGAAAAGCAGCACGAGAAGTAGGAGAAGCAGGAGAAGCAGAAGCACGAGAAGCAGAAGAAACAGAAGACGCAGAAGCAGAATGAGAAGCAGAAGGAGAAATTGAAGCAGAAGCAGAAGGAGAAGAAGAAGAAGAAGAAGGAGAAGCAGAAAGAAAAGCAGAAAGAGAAGCAGAACGAGAAGCAGGAGAAGCAGAAGCAGCAGAAGCAGAAGCAGAAGAAACAGAAGAAGGAGAAGAAGCAGAAGGAGAAGGAGAAGCAGAAACAGAAGGAGAAGCAGAAAGAGAAGGAGGAGAAGCAGAAGAAGCAGTAGCAGGTGAAGCAGAAGCATAAGAATCCGAAGAAGCAGAAGCAGAACCTGAAGCAGAAGAAGAAGCAGAAGAAGCAGAATCTGCAGAAGCAGAAGGAGAAGCAGAAGCAGAAAGAGAAGCAAAATCAGAAGGAGCAGCAGAAGAAACACAAGCAGTAGCAGAAGAAGCTGAAGATGTAGAAGCAGAAAAAGAAGCACAAGAAATAGCAGAAGAACGAGAAGGAGAAGGAGAAACACAAGGAGAAGGAGAAGGAGAAGCAGAAAGAGTCAGGAAAAGCAGAAGAAGCAGAAGCAGACGGAGAAGCAGAAGAAGGAGAAGGAGAAGCAGAAGCAGAAGAAGAAGCAGAAGGAAAAGCACAAGCAGAAGGAGATGCAGAAGGAGAAGCAGGAGATGGAGAAGAAGCAGAAGCAGAAGGAGAAGAACTAAAGAGAAGAAGCAGAAGCAGAAGAAGCAGAAGCAGAAGTAGGAAGAGAAGCCGACGAAGAGAAGCAGAACGAGAAGCAGGAGAAGCAGAAGAAGCAGAAGCGGGAGAAGCAGAAGAAGAAGAAACAGAAGAAGGAGAAGGAGCAGAAGCCGAAGGAGAAGCAGAAGCTGAAGGAGAAGCAGAAAGAGAAGCAGGAAAAGCAGAAAAAGCAGAAGCAGGAGAAGCAGAAGCAGAAGAAACAGGAGAAGGACAAGAAGCAGAAGCAGAAGGAGAAGCAGAAACAGAAGGAGAAGCAGAAAGAAAAGGAGGGGAAGCAGAAGAAGCAGAAGCAGGAGAAGCAGAAGCATAAGAATCCGAAGAATCAGAAGCAGAACCTGAAGCAGAAGGAGAAGCAGGAGAAGCAGAAGAAGCAGAATCTGGAGAAGCAAAATGACAAGCTGAAGGAGAAGCAGAAACAGAAAGAGAATCAAAAGCAGAAGGAGAAGCAGAAGAAACAGAAGCAGTAGCAGTTGCAGCAGAAGCAGAAGGAGAAGCAGAAGAAAAAGTAGGAGAACGAGAAGGAGAAGGAGAAACAGAAGCACAAGCAGAAGGAGAATCAGAAGGAGAAGCAGAAGAAGCAGAAGGAGAAGCAGAAGCAGAAGAAGCAGCAGAAGGAGAAGCAGAAGAAGAAGAAGATGCAGAAGGAGAAGCAGGAGGAGCAGAAGAAGCAGAAGCAAAAGGAGAAAGAGAAGGAGAAGAAGGAGAAGCAGAAGTAGAATCAGAAGAAACAGATGAAGAAATAGAAGAAGAAGAAGAAGATGAAGATGAAGAAGACGACGAAGAAGAAGAAGATGACGATGATGATGATGACGCAAACAAACAGAAGAGGAGAAGAGCAGATGCAGATGCAGAAAGAAAAGCAGAGCAAAGGAGAAGCAGAAAGAGAAGTAGAGAGCAGAGAGCAGAGAGCAGAGCAGAGAACAGGAAAGCCGAGAGCAGAGCAGATCTAAGCAGAGAGAACAGAGAGCACATCTGAGC
>NW_012298770.1:0-3916 GCF_000151885.1 Dipodomys ordii | reverse complement strand
AAGCAGGAGAAGCAGAAGCAGAAGATAAAGAAGAAGCATAAGAAGCAGAAGCAGAGGGAGAAACAAAAGAAGGAGAAAGAGCAGAAGAAGGTGAAGCAGAAGGAGATGCAGCAGCAGAAAGAGAAGCAGAAACAGAAGGAGAAGAAGAAGGAGAAGTAGGAAAATCAGAAGAAGCAGAAGCAGAAGCAGAAAGAGAAGGAGAAGAAGGAGAAGGAGAAGCAGAAGGAGAATGACAAGCAGGAGAAGCAGAAGAAGCAGAAGCGGGAGGAGCAAAAGAAGAAGAAACAGAAGAAGGAGATGGAGCAGAAGGAGAAGCAGAAGCAGAAGGAGAAGCAGAAAGAGAAGCAGAAGAAGCAGTAGCAGGAGAAGCAGAAGCAGAAGAAACAGAAGAAGCCCAAGAACCAGAAGGAGAACCTGAAGCAGAAGGAGAAGCAGAAGCAGCAGAAGCTGGAAAAGTAGAAGCAGAAGAAACAGAACAAGCAGAAGAAGCAGAAGAAGAACGAGAAGCAGAAGAAGAACAAGGAGAAAGAGAAGGATTAGGAGTAGGAGAAACAGAAGGATAAGCAGAAGCAGAAAGAGAAGGAGAATGAGAAGGAGAAGCAGAAGAAGCAGAAGAAGCAGAAGCAGGAGAAGCAGAAGCAGAATGAAAAGCAGAAGAAGGAGAAATTGAAACAGAAGATGCAGAAGAAGAAGCAGAAGCAGTAGTAGAAGCAGAAGAAGGAGAAGCAGAAGGAGAAGCATAAAGAGAAACAGAAGGAGAAGCAGGAGAAGCAGAAGCAGGAGAAGCAGAATCAGAAGAAATAGAAGAAGGAGAAGAAGCAGAAGCAGAAAGAGAAGCAGAAACAGAAGGAGAAGCAGAAATAGAAGCAGAAGAGCCGAAGAAGCAAAAGCAGAACCTAAAGCAGAAGGAGAAGCAGGAGAAGCAGAAGAAGCAGAATCTGGAGAAGAAGAAGAAGGAGAACCAGAAAGAGAAGCAGAAGCAGAAAGAGAAGCAAAAGCAGAAGGAGAAGCAGAAGAAACAGAAGAAGCAGAATCAGTAGCAGAAGAAGCTGAAGATGCAGAAGCAGAAAGAGAAGCAGAAGGAATAGCAGAAGAACGAGCAGGAGAAATAGAAGGAGAAGCAGAAGGAGAAGCAGGAAAAGCAGAAGAAACAGAAGCAGACGGAGAAGCAGAAGAAGGAGAAGGAGAAGCCGGAGCAGAAGAAGAAGCAGAAGGAAAAGCACAAGCAGAAGGAGATGCAGAAGGAGAAGCAGGAAATGCAGAAGACGCAGAAGCAGAAGGAGAAGAAGAAGGAGAAGGATCAGAGTCAGAAGAAGCAGAAGCAGAAATAGAAAGAGAAGCCGACGAAGAGAAGCAGAACGAGAAGCAGGAGAAGCAGAAGAAGCAGAAACGGGAGAAGCAGAAGAAGAAGAAACAGAAGAAGGAGAAGGAGCAGAACCAGAAGGAGAAGCAGAAGGAGAAGCAGAAAGAGAAGCAGGAAAAGCAGAAGAAGCAGAAGCAGGAGAAGCAGAAGGAGAAGAAACAGGAGAAGGACAAGAAGCAGAAAGAGAAGCAGTAGAAGCAGAAGAGGCAGGAAAAGCAGAAGCAGAAGAAAGAGAAGAAGAAGAAAACGAAGAAGAAGAAGAAAAAGAAGCAGCAGCATAAGGAGAAGCATAACGAGAAGTATAAGGAGAAGCAGTAGAAGGAGAAGAAGCAGAAGCAGGAGAAGCTGAAGCAGAAGAAAAAGAATAAGCAAAAGAAGCAGAAGCAGTGAGAGAAGCAGAAGAAGGAGAAGGAGCAGCAGAAGGAGAAGCAGAAGCAGAAAGAGAAGCAGAAACAGAAGGAGAACAAGAAGGAGAAGCAGGAGAATCAGAAGAAGCAGAAAGAGAAGGAGAAGAAGGAGAAGCAGAAGTAGAATCCGAAGAAACAGAAGAAGAAGAAGCAGAAGAAACAGAAGCAAAAGAAACAGAAGAAGGAGAAGAGCAGAAGCAGAAGCAGAAGGAGAAGCAGAAGCAGAAGGAGAAGCAGAAAGAGAAGCAGGAGAAGCAGAAGCAGAAGAAACAGGAGAAGCTGAAGAAGCAGAAGCAGAATCTGAAGCAGAAGGAGAAACAGAAGAAACACAATCTGAATCAGAAGCAGAAGAAACAGAAATAGTAGAATAAACAGAAGCAGAAGCACCAGGACAAGCAGAAGAACAAGAAGGAGAAGGCGAAAGAGAAGGATTAGGAGTAGGAGAAGCAAAAGGATAAGCAGAAGCAGAAAGAGACGCAGAAGGAGAAGCAGCACGAGAAGTAGGAGAAGCAGGAGAAGCAGAAGCAAGAGAAGCAGAAGAAACAGAAGACGCAGAAGCAGAATGAGAAGCAGAAGGAGAAATTGAAGCAGAAGGAGAAGGAGAAGCAAAATGAGAAGCAGAAGAAGGAGAAGGAGAAGGAGAAGCAGAACGAGAAGCAGAAAGAGAAGCACAACGAGAAGCACAACGAGAAGCAGGAGAAGCAGAAGCAGGAGAAGCAGAAGCAGAAGAAACATAAGAAGGAGAAGAAGCAGAAGCAGAAGGAGAAGCAGAAACAGAAGGGAAAGCAGAAATAGAAGCAGGAGCAGCAGAAGAAGCAGCAGCAGGAGAAGCAGAAGCAGAAGAAGCCGAAGAAACAGAAGCAGAACCTGAAGCATAAGGAGATACAGGAGAAGCAGAAGAAGCAGAATCTGGAGAAGCAGAAGGAGTAGCAGAAGCAGAAAGAGAAGCAAAAGCAGAAGGAGAAGCAGAAGAAACAGAAGAAGCAGAGGCAGTAGCAGAAGATGCAGAAGCAGAAGGAGAAGCAGAAGGAAAAGCAGAAGAACGAGAAGGAGAAGGAGAAACAGAAGGAGAAGCAGAAAGAGAAGCAGAAGAAGGAGCAGGAGAAGGAAAAGCAGCAGGAGAAGCAGAAAGAGAAGCAGAAGGAGAAGCAGGAGATGCAGAAACAGGAGAAGCAGAAGCAGTAGAAACAGGAGAAGGACAACAAGCAGAAGCAGAAGGAGAAGCAGAAACAGAAGGAGAAGCAGAAAGAGAAGGAGGGAAAGCAGAAGAAGCAGAAGCAGGAGAAGCAGAAGCATAAGAATGCGAAGAAACCGAAGCAGAACCTGAAGCAGAAGGAGAAGCAGGAGAAGCAGAAGAAGCAGAATCTGGAGAAGCAGAATAAGAAGCAGAACGAGAAGCAGAAGCAGAAAGAGAATCAAAAGCAGAAGGAGAAGCAGAAGAAACAGAAGAAGTAGAAGCAGTAGCAGGTGTAGCAGAAGCAGAAGTAAAAGCAGAAAAACAGGAAGGAGAAAGAGAAACAGAAGGAGAAGTAGAAGGAAAAGCAGAAAGAGAAGCAGGTAAAGCAGAAGAAGAGGAAGCAGAAGGAGAATCAGAAAGAGAAGCAGAAGAAGGAGAAGGAGAAACAGAAGCAGAAGAAGATGCAGAAGGAGAAGCAGGAGAAGCAGAAGAAGCAGAAGCAGAAGGAGAAGCAGGAGAAGCAGAAGAAGCAGAATCTGGAGAAGCAGAAGGAGAAGCAGAAGCAGAAAGAGAAGCAAAAGCAGAAGGAGAAGCAGAAGAAACAGAAGAAGCAGAGGCAGTAGCAGAAGAAGCAGAAGATTCAGAAGCAGAAGGATAAGCAGAAGGAAAAGCAGAAGAACTAGAAGGAGAAGGAGAAGGAGAAACAGGAGTAGAAGCAGAAAGAGAAGCAGAAGAAGGAGCAGTAGAAGGAAAAGCAGCAGGAGAAACAGAAAGAGCAGCAGAAGGAGAAGCAGGAAATGCAGAAACAGGAGAAGAACAAGCAGAAGAAACAGGAGAAGGACAAGAAGCAGAAGCAGAAGGAGAAGCAGAAAGAGAAGGAGGGGAAGCAGAAGAAGCAGAAGAAGGAGAAGCAGAAGCATAAGAATCCGAAAAGCAGAAGCAGAACCTGAAGCAGAAGGAGAAGCAGGA
>NW_012298769.1:0-3917 GCF_000151885.1 Dipodomys ordii | reverse complement strand
GCGGGTCACAGCGGGGACACAGCGGGGGACACAACGACGACACATCAGGACACAGCGGGGGACACAGCGGGGGACACAGCGAAACTCAGCAGGGAACACTGGGGGGACACAGCGGGTCACAGCGAAGACAAAGCGGGAGACACAGCGGGGAACAGAGCAGGACACAGCGGGGGACACAGCGAGGACACAGCGGGACACAGCGGGGACACATCGGGGACTCAGCGGGGACACAGTGGGGGACAAACGGGACACCACGGAACACAGCGGGACACAGCGGACACAGCGGGGACAATGCGGGCATACAGCGGGCAACAGCGGGGGCACAGCAGGACACAGCAGGGGACAGAGCGGGGGACACATCAGGACACAACGGGGACAAAGTGGGACTCAGCGGGGGACACAGCAGGGGACAAAGCGGAACACCACGGCACACAGTGTGACACAGCGGGACACAGCGGGGACATTGCGGGGACACAGCGGGACAAAGCAGGGGACACAGCAGGACACAACGGGACATAGCGGGGGACACAGCAGGGGACAGCGGGGAACAGAGAGGGGACACAGCGTGACACAGGGGTGACACAGCTGGACACAGCAGGGTACACAGCGGGACACAGAGGGCACACAGCGGAGACACAGCGGGGCACAGTGGGACACAGTGGGGACAGAGCGGTGGACACAGCAGTGGACACATCGGGAGACACAGAGGGGACACAGTGGGACACAGCGGGGGACACAGCGAGGACACATTGGGACACAGCGGGGACACAGCGGGACTCAGGGGGGGACACAGCAGTACACAGCGGGACACAGCGGGACACAGCGGGGGACACAGTGGGACAGAGCAGGGTACACAGCAGGAGACACAGAGGGACCCAGCGGGACACAGCGGGGGACACAGCGAGGACAAATTGGGACACAGAGGGGACACAGCTGGACTCAGTGGGGGACACAGCAGGACACAGCATTACACAGCGGGACACAGCGGGACACAGCGGGGGACACAGTGGGACAGAGCAGGGTACACAGCAGGGGACACAGAGGGACCCAGCGGGACACAGCGGGGGACACAGCGAGGACAAATTGGGACACAGAGGGGACACAGCTGGACTCAGTGGGGGACACAGCAGGACACAGCATTACACAGCGGGACACAGCGGGACACAGCGGGGGACACAGTGGGACAGAGCAGGGTACACAGCAGGGGACACAGAGGGACCCAGCGGGACACAGCGGGGACACAGGGGGGACACTGCGGGACACTGCGGGAGACACAGCGAGGACACAGCGTGACACAGCGGAACACAGCAGGATACAGTTGGGACACAGCAGGGGACACAGCGGGACACAGAGGGGGACAAGCGGGACACAGTGGGAGACACGGGGGGACAATGCGGGACACAGCGCGGGACACAGCGATGACAAAGCGGGACACAGCGGGGACACAGCGGGACTCAACACGGTCACAGCGGGACACAGCGGGGGACACAGCGGGACACCTCAGCGACACAGCAGAGGACACAGCGGGACACAGCGGGGGACACAGCGGGACACAGCGGGCGACACAGGGGGAACAAAGCGGGACACAGCAGGGGACACAGAGAGGACTCAGCGGGACACATCTGGGACACAGCGGGAATCAGCAGGAGACACAGCGGGACACAGTGAGACAGAGCGGGGACACAGCAGGCACACAGCGGGGGACACAGTGGGACAGAGCAGGGGACACAGCAGGGGAAACAGAGGGACAGAGCGGGACACAGCGGGGGACACAGGGTTGACAGAGCGGGACACAGCGGGGGACACAGTGAGGACACATTGGGACACACTGGGGACACTGCGGGACTCAGCGTGGGACACAGCAGTACACAGCGGGACCCAGCGGGACACAGCGTCGATACAGCGGGGACACAGCGGGGTACATAGCTGGGGACACAACGGGACACAGTGGGGGCCATAGCGGGACACAGCGGGACACAGCGGGACACAGGGGGTCACAGCGGGGACAAAGCGGGGACTCAGCAGGGGACACAGCGGGTGACAAACGGGACACCACGGAATACAGGGGAATACAGCGGGACACAGCGGGGGACACAGCAGGACACAGCGGGACACAGAGGTGGACACAGCGGAACACAGCAGGGGACAGAGCGGGGGACAAAGCGGCACTCAGCGGGGGACACAGGAGGGGACAAAGTGGAACACCACGGGACACAATGTGACACAACAGGACACAGCGGGGACACTGTGGGGAAACAGCGGCACAAAGCATGGGACATAGTGGGACACAGCGGGACACAGCGGGGGACAGAGCAGGTGACAGCGGGGGACAGAGAAAGGACAGAGCGGGACACAGCGGTAACACCGCTGGACACAGTGGGGTACACAGCAGGACACAGCGGGCACACAGCGGGGACACAGCGGGACACACCGGGACACAGTGGGGACAGAGCGGGACACAGAGGGACACAGTGGGGTACACAGCGGGACACACGGGGGACACAGTGAGGACACAGCGGGACACAGCGGGGACAAAGCGGGGGACACAGCGGGACACAACAGGGACACAGCGGGACACAGCGGGACACAGCGGGGGACACAGCAGGACACAGCGGGGACAAAGCGGGACACAGCGGGGGACACAGCAGGGACAAAGCGTGACACAGTGGGGGACACAGCGAGGACACAGCAGGACACAGCGGTGACACAGCGGGACTCAGCTGGGGACACTGCGGGACACATGGGGACACAGCGGTGACACAGCGGGACACAGAGGGGGACAAGGCGGGACACAGCGGGGGACAGAGCGGGGGACACAGCGAGACACAACGGGTACAAAGCGAGACACAGCAGATTACACAGCAGGCACACAGCCGGGACACAGCCGGGACACAGCGGAACACAGTGGGGAAAGAGCGGGACAAAGCGTGACACAGCGGGACACAGCGGGGTACACAGCGGGACTCACGGGGGACACAGCGGGGCACACAGTGGGACACACGGTGGACACAGTGAGGACACAGCGGGACACAGTGAGGACACAGCGGGACACAGCGGGGGAAACAGCGGGACACAATGTGGACACAGCAGTTGACACAGCGGGACACAGCGGGGGACAGAGGGGGACACAGCGGGGGACACAGGGAAGACACATTGGGACACAGCGGGGACACAGCGGGACTCAGCGGGAGACACTGCAGTACACAGCGGGACACAGCGGGACACAGAGGGGGACACAGTGGGACAGAGCGGGGGACACAGCAGGGGACACAGAGGGACTCAGCTGGACACAGCGGGGGACACAGGGGGACACAGCGGGACACAGGGGGGGATACAGCGAGGACACATTGGGACACAGCGGGGACACAGCGGGACTCAGCGGGGGACACAGCAGTACACAGCGGGACCCAGCAGTGACATAGCTAGACACAGCGGGGTACACAGCGGGACACACTGGGCACACAGCGGGGACACAGCGGAGAAAGAGCGGGACACAGCGCGACACAGCGGGTCACAGCGGGGTACACAGCGGGACACATGGGGAACACAGTGTGGACACAGTGGGACACAGCAGGGGACACAGGGGGTCACAGCGGGACACATCATGACTTAGAGGGGGACACAGTGGGACACAGCAGAGGACACCTCAGGAACTACTGCGGGACACAGCGGGACACAGCGGGTGACACAGAGGGGTAAATAGCGGGACACAGCGGGGAACACTGCGAGGACACAGCGGGACCAAGCGTTACACAGCGTCAATACTGCGGGGACTCAGCGGGGACACAGCGGGGTACTTAGCTGGGGACCTTTCGGGACTCTGCGGGACCCCACCGGGACCCTGCGGGGATTCATCGTGCACTCTGTGGTGACTCTTCATGGATAGAGCGGGGACACATCGGGGACTCTGTGGTGTT
>NW_012298768.1:0-681 GCF_000151885.1 Dipodomys ordii | reverse complement strand
CCCCCGGCCCCTCTCCTTTAACCTTGGCCAGACCCCGCCTTTGGCGCATGCGCCGTTAGCCTCCCTGCTTCCTCCCGCAGTCCCTCCCCCAACTCTGGAAACCCTCCCGCCTCCCCTGCCTTCAGTAGCCAATGACAGAGAAGCTTCTGGCACACGGACCAATCAGGGAGAACGACAGTGCGGGGTGTGGTTGCCAGGGGGCGGGGCCCAACTTCCAGCCAGAGGTGCCACTCGGGCAAGCGGCGGCCGGGCGTCCGGAGCGGCGACGCCGCGGGCTGACGGAGGAGCGGGCGGCGGGCATGGAGGCGTCGCACTGCGGGCCGGGGCGGCGCGGGGACAGGTCAGCGGGCGGCGGAGGGAGGGCAGCGGACGGGCGGCCCCGCGGCGGGGGGCCGGGGCGGGGGGCAGGGTCGTGGGGCTGGTTCGTTAAATGGTATTGACATATTGTACATTCTCTCTTATAAGCCGTTCCTATTTTTCGATGTATGTTTCTAGTATTTTAGATACATTAATAACATAAAGAAGGAAATTATGTTTTTTTTTTTTTTTTTTTTTTCTTAATTGAGATCACGTATACGCTTCGTCACCACATTAATGATAGAAAATGCACTACGAGAACTGCTAAATCTGTATATCATCACTCACACACATTGTTACTACCGAAAAGATATTGTATAAAAT
>NW_012298767.1:0-3917 GCF_000151885.1 Dipodomys ordii | reverse complement strand
AGAAGATTAGCAGCTGAGAGCAGATGATGCAGCAGATGAGATCATGTGAGTAGCAGCAGAGAGCAGTAGCAGTAGCAAGTAGCAGAGTAGAGATGCAGTGCAGATGAGAGCTGTGCAGAGAGATGCAGTATGAGAAGAGGTCAGCAGATGCAGCAGTAGCAGAGAAGCAGATCATAAGAATCTGAAGAAGAAGAAGCAGAAGCTGAAGCAGAAGGAGAAGCAGTAGAAGCAGAATCTGCAGAAGCAGAATCAGAAGCAGAAGGAGAAGCAGAAGCAGAAGGAGAATCAGAAGCAGTAGGAGAAGCAGAAGAAGCAGAAGAAGCAGAAGCAGTAGCAGTAGCAGCAGAAGTAGAAGGAGAAGCAGAAGGAGAAGCAGAAGAAGGAGAAGGAGAAGGAAAAGCAGAAGCAGTAGCAGAAGGAGAATCAGAAGGAGAAGCAGATGAAGCAGAAGGAGAAGCGAAGGAGAAGCAGAAGAAGAAGCATAAGGACAAGCACAAGCAGAAGGAGATGCAGAAGGAGAAGCAGGAGAAGCAGAAGAAGCAGAAGCAGAAGAAGAAGTAGAAGTAGGAGAAGGAGAAGGAAGAGCAGCAGAAGCAGTAGGAGAAGCAGAAGGAGAAGCAGAAGAAGAATGAGAAGCAGAAGGAGAAGCAGTAGAAGCAGAAGAAGCAGGAGAAGCAGAAGCAGAAGAAGGAGAAGAAGAAGAAGAAGAAGAAGAAGAAGAAGAAGAAGAAGAAGAAGAAGAAGAAGAAGAAGAAGAAGAAGAAGAAGAAGAAGAAGAAGAAGAAGAAGAAGAAGAAGAAGAAGAAGAAGAAGAAGGAGGAGGAGAAGCATAAGAAGAAGCAGTAGAAGCAGAAGAAGCAGAAGCAGGAGAACCAGAAGCAGAAGAAAAGTAATAAGCATAAGAAGCAGAATCATTGGAAGAAGGAGAAGGAGCAACAGAAAGAGAAGCAGAAGGAGAATCAGAAGGAGAAGCAGAAGAAGCAGAAGAAGCAGCAGAAGGAGAAGCAGAAGCAGCAGAAGATGCAGAAGGAGAAGCAGGAGAAGCAGAAGAAGAAGAAGCAGAAGGAAAAGCAGAAGTAGGAGAAGAAGAAGGAGAAGGAAGGGCAGCAGAAGCAATAGGAGAAGCATTAGGAGAAGCAGAAGCAGAATGCGAAGCAGAAAGAGAAGCACTAGAAGCAGAAGAAGCAGGAAAATCATAAGCAGAAGAAAGAGAAGGAGAAGAAGAAGAAGAAGAAGAAGAAGAAGAAGAAGAAGAAGAAGAAGAAGAAGAAGAAGAAGAAGAAGAAGAAGAAGAAGAAGAAGAAGAAGAAGAAGCATAAGGAGAAGCATAAGGAGAAGCATAAGGAGAAGCAGTAGAAGCAGAAGAAGCAGAAGCAGGAGAAGCAGAAACAGAAGAAAAAGAATTAGCAAAAGAAGCAGAAGCAGAAGCAGTGGGAGAAGCAGAAGAAGGAGAAGGAGAAGGAGCAGCAGAAGGAGAAGCAGAAGCAGAAAGAGAAGCAGAAACAGAAGGAGAACAAGAAGGAAAAACAGGAGAAGCAGAAGAAGCAGAAGTAGAAGCAGAAAGAGGAGAAGAAGGAGAAGCAGAAGTAGAGTCAGAAGAAACAGAAGAAGAAGAAGCAGAAGAAACAGAAGCAAAAGAAACAGAAGAAGGAGAAGAGCAGAAGCAGAAGCAGAAGGAGAGGCAGAAGCAGAAGGAGAAGCATAAAGAGAAGCAGGAGAAGCAGAAGAAGTAGGAGAAACAGAAGCAGAAGAAACAGGAGAAGCCGAAGAAGCAGAAGAAGAATCTGAAGCAGGAGAAACAGAAGAAGCACAATCTGAAGCAGAAGCAATAGTAGAATAAGCAGAAGCAGAAGCAGAAGCAGAAGCAGAAGAAGAAGACGGAGAAGGCGAAAGAGAAGGATTAGGAGTAGGAAAAGCAAAAGAATAAGCAGAAGCAGAAAGAGACGCAGAAGGAGAAGCAGCACGAGAAGTAGGAGAAGCAGAAGCAGGAGAAGCAGAAGAAACAGAAGACGCAGAAGCAGAATGAGAAGCAGAAGGAGAAATTGAAGCAGAAGAAGAAGCAGAAGGAGAAGCAGAAGCCGAAGCAGAAGAAGGAGAAGGAGAAGCAGAAAGAGAAGCAGAAAGAGAAGCAGAACGAGAAGCAGGAGAAGCAGAAGCAGGAGAAGCAGAAGCAGAAGAAACAGAAGAAGGAGAAGCAGCAGAAGCAGAAGGAGAAGCAGAAACAGAAGGAAAAGCAGAAAGAGAAGCAGGAGAAGCAGAAGAAGCAGCAGCAGGAGAAGCTGAAGCAGGAGAAGCCGAAGAAGCAGAAGCAGAACCTGAAGGCGAAGGAGAAGCAGGAGAAGCAGAACCTGGAGAAGCAGAAGGAGAAGCAGAAGCAGAAAGAGAAGCAAAAGCAGAAGGAGAAGAAGAAGGAGAAGCAAAAGAAACAGAAGAAGCAGAGGCAGTAGCAGAAGAAGCAGAAGATGCAGAAGGAGAAGCAGAAGGAAAAGCAGAAGAACGAGAAGGAGAAGTAGAAGGAGAAACAGAAGGAGAAGCAGAAAGAGAAGCAGAAGAAGGAGCAGGAGAAGGAAAAGCAGCAGGAGAAGCAGAAAGAGCAGCAGAAGGACAAGCAGGAGATGTAGAAACAGGAGAAGCAGAAGCAGATGAAAAAGGAGAAGGACAAGAAGCAGAAGGAGAAGCAGATACAGAAGCAGAAGAAGAAAGAGAAGGAGGGGAAGCAGAAGAAGCAGAAGCAGGAGAAGCAGAAGCATAAGAACCCGAAGAAGCAGAAGCAGAACCTGAAGCAGAAGGAGAAGCAGAAGAAGCAGAATCTGGAGAAGCAGAATGAGAAGCAGAAGGAGAAGCAGAAGCGGAAAGAGAATCAAAAGCAGAAGGAGAAGCAGAAGAAACAGAAGAAGCAGAAGGAGTAGCAGTTGCAGCAGAAGTAGAAGGAGAAGCAGAAGGAAAAGCAGAAAAAAAGACGGAGAAGGAAAAACAGAAGCAGAAGCAGAAGGAGAATCAGAAGGAGAAGCAGAAGAAGCAGAAGGAGAAGAGAAGGAGAAGCAGAAGAAGAAGCATAAGGACAAGCACAAGCAGAATGAGATGCAGAAGGAGAAGCAGGAGAAGCAGAAGAAACAGAAGCAGAAGAAGAAATAGAAGTAGGAGAAGGAGAAGGAAGAGCAGCAGAAGCAATAGGAGAAGCAGAAGGAGAAGCAGAAGAAGAATGAGAAGCAGAAAGAGAAGCAGTGGAAGCAGAAGAAGCAGGAAAAGCAGAAGCAGAAGAAAGAGAAGAAGAAGAAGAAGAAGAAGAAGAAGAAGAAGAAGAAGAAGAAGAAGAAGAAGAAGAAGAAGAAGAAGAAGAAGAAGAAGAAGAAGAAGAAGAAGGAGAAGGAGAAGCATAAGAAGAAGGAGTAGAAGCAGAAGAAGCAGAAGCAGGAGAAGCAGAAGTAGAAGAAAAGGAATAAGCATAAGAAACAGAATCAGAGGAAGAAGGAGAAGGAGCAACAGAAGGAGAAGCATAAGGAGAAGCATAAGGAGAAGCAGTAGAAGCAGAAGAAGCAGAAGCAGGAGAAGCAGAAACAGAAGAAAAAGAATTAGCAAAAGAAGCAGAAGCAGAAGCAGTGGGAGCAGCAGAAGAAGGAGAAGGAGCAGCAGAAGGAGAAGCAGAAGCAGAAAGAGAAGCAGAAACAGAAGGAGAACAAGAAGGAAAAACAGGAGAAACAGAAGAAGCAGAAGTAGAAGCAGAAAGAGGAGAAGAAGGAGAAGCAGAAGTAGAATCAGAAGAAACAGAAGAAGAAGCAGAAGAAACAGAAGCAAAAAAACAGAAGAAGGAGAAGAGCAGAAGCAGAAGCAGAAGGAGAAGCAGAAGCAGAAACAGAAGGAGAAGCAGAAAGAGAAGGAGGGGAAGCAGAAGAAGCAGAAGCAGGAGAAGCAGAAGC
>NW_012298766.1:0-3917 GCF_000151885.1 Dipodomys ordii | reverse complement strand
AGAAGAAGCTTTTTGAAAGAGAAGAAGAAGAAGAAGAAGAAGATGAAGAAGAAGAAGAAGAAGAAGAAGAAGAAGAAGAAGAAGAAGAAGATTGACAAGAAGAAGAAGAATAAGGAGGAGGAGGAGGAGGAGGAGAAGAAGAAGAAGCATAAGGAGAAGCAGTAGAAGCAGAAGAAGCAGAAGCAGAAGCAGAAGAAAAAGAATAAGCAAAAGAAGCAGAATCAGAGGGAGAAGCAGAAGAAGGAGAAGGAGCAGCAGAAGGAGAAGCAGAAGGAGAATCAGAAGGAGAAGCAGAAGAAGGAGAAGCAGGAGAAGGAGAAGCACAAGCAGAAGAAGATGCAGAAGGAGAAACAGGAGAAGCAGAAGAAGCTGAAGCATAAGGAGAAGCATAAGTAGGAGAAGGAGAAGGAGAAGGAAGGGCAGCAGAAGCAATAGGGAAGCAGAAGGAGAAGCAGAAGCAGAATGAGAAGCAAAAAGAGAAGCAGTAGAAGCAGAAAAACCAGGAGAAGCAGAAGAAAGAGAAGAAGAAGAAGATGAAGAAGAAGAAGAAGAAGATGAAGATGAAGAAGAAGAAGAAGAAGAAGAAGAAGAATAAGGAGAAGCATAAGGAGAAGCATAAGGAGAAGCAGTAGATACAGGAGAAGCAGAAGAAATAGAATAAGCAAAAGAAGCAGAAGCAGAAGCAGTGGGAGAGGCAGAAGAAGGATAAGGAGAAGGAGAAGCAGAAGGAGAAGCAGAAGCAGAAAGAGAAGCAGACAAAAGGAGAAGAAGAAGGAGAAGCAGGAGAATCAGAAGAAGCAGAAGTAGAAACAGAAAGAGAAGTAGAAGAAGGAGAATCAGAAGTAGAATCAGAAGAAACAGAAGAAGAAGAAGAAGAAGAAGAAACAGAAGCAAAAGAAACAGAAGAAGGAGAAGAGCAGAAGCAGAAGCAGAAGGAAAAGCAGAAGCAGAAGGAGAAGCAGAAAGAGAAGCAGGAGAAGCTGAAGAAGCAGGAGAAGCAGAAGCAGAAGAAACAGGAGAAGCCGAAGAAGCAGAAGCAGAATCTGAAGCAGAAGGAGAAACAGAAGAAGCACAATCTGAAGCAGAAGCAGAAGAAACAGAAATAGTAGAATAAGCAGAAGCAGAAACAGCAGGAGAAGCAGAAGAAGAAGACGGAGAAGACGAGAGAGAAGGATTAGGAGTAGGAGAAGCAAAAGGATAAGCAGAAGCAGAAAGAGACGCAGAAGGAGAAGCAGCACGAGAAGTAGGAGAAGCTGGAGAAGTAGAAGCAGAAGAAACAGAAGACGAAGAAGCAGAATGAGAAGCAGAAGGAGAATATTGAAGCAGAAGGAGAAGGAGAAGCAGAAGGAGAAGCTGAAGAAGGAGAAGGAGAAGCAGAAAGAGAAGCACAACGAGAAGCAGGAGAAGCAGAAGCAGGAGAAGCCGAAGCAGAAGAAACATAAGAAGGAGAAGAAGCAGAAGCAGAAGGAGAAGCAGAAACAGAAGGAAAAGCAGAAATAGAAGCAGGAGCAGCAGAAGAAGCAGCAGCAGGAGAAGCAGAAGAAGGAGGAGCCGAAGAAACAGAAGCAGAACCTGAAGCATAAGGAGATACAGGAGAAGCAGAAGAAGCAGAATCTGGAGAAGCAGAAGGAGATGGAGAAGCAGAAAGAGAAGCAAAAGCATAAGGAGAAGCAGAAGAAACAGAAGAAGCAGAGGCAGTAGCAGAAGATGTAGAAGCAGAAGGAAAAGCAGAAGGAAAAGCAGAAGTACGAGAAGGAGAAGGAGAAGGAGAAACAGAATGAGAAGCAGAAAGAGAAGCAGAAGAAGGAGCAGGAGAAGGAAAAGCAGCAGGAGAAGCAGAAAGAGAAGCAGAAGGAGAAGCAGGAGATGCAGAAACAGGAGAAGCAGAAGCAGAAGAAACAGGAGAAGGACAAGAAGAAGAAACAGAAAAAGCAGAAGAAGCAGAAGAAGCAGCAGCAGGAGAAGCAGAAGAAGAAGAAGAAGGAGAAGGAGAAAGAGAAGGATTAGGAGTAGGAGAAACAGAAGGATAAGCAGAAGCAGAAAGAGAAGGAGAATGAGAAGGAGAAGCAGGAGAAGTAGAAGAAGCAGAAGCAGGAGAAGCAGAAGCAGAATGAAAAGCAGAAGAAGGAGAAATTGAAACAGAAGAAGATGCAGAAGGAGAAGCAGAAGCAGTAGTAGAAGCAGAAGAAGGAGAAGCAGAAGGAGAAGCATAAAGAGAAACAGAAGGAGAAGCAGGAGAAGCAGAAGCAGAAGAAATAGAAGAAGGAGAAGAAGCAGAAGCAGAAAGAGAAGCAGAAACAGAAGGAGAAGCAGAAAAAGAAGCAGAAGAAGCCGAAGAAGCAAAAGCAGAACCTAAAGCAGAAGGAGAAGCAGGAGAAGCAGAAGAAGCAGAATCTGGAGAAGCAGAAGGAGAAGCAGAAGCAGAAAGAGAAGCAAAAGCAGAAGGAGAAGCAGAAGAAACAGAAGAAGCAGAGGCAGTAGCAGAAGAAGCAGAAGATGCAGAAGCAGAAGGAGAAGCAGAAGCAGTAGTAGAAGCAGATGAAGGAGAAGCAGAAGGAGAAGCATAAAGAGAATCAGAAGGAGAAGCAGGAGAAGCAGAAGCAGGAGAAGCAGAATCAGAAGAAAATAAGAAGGAGAAGAAAAGCAGAAGCAGAAAGAGAAGCAGAAACAGAAGGAGAAGCAGAATTTGAAGCAGAAGTAGCCGAAGAAGCTGAATCTGGAGATGAAGAAGGAGAACCAGAAGGAGAAGCAGAAGCACAAACAGAAGCATAAGCAGAAGGAGAAGCTGAAGAAACAGAAGAAGCAGAATCAGTAGCTGAAGAAGCAGAAGCAGATATAGAAGCAGACGGAATTGCAGAAGAACGAGAAGGAGAAATAGAAGGAGAATAGAAGGAGAAGCAGAAGGAAAAGCAGAAGAAACAGAAGCAGACGGAGAAGCAGAAGAAGGAGAAGGAGAAGCCAGAGCAGAAGAAGAAGCAGAAGGAAAAGCACAAGCAGAAGGAGATGCAGAAAGAGAAGCAGGAAATGCAGAAGACGCAGAAGCAGAAGGAGAAGAAGAAGGAGAAGAATCAGAATCAGAAGAAGCAGAAGCAGAAATAGAAAGAGAAGCCGACGAAGAGAAGCAGAACGAGAAGCAGGAGAAGCAGAAGAAGCACAAGCGGGAGAAGCAGAAGAAGAAGAAAGAGAAGAAGGAGAAGGAGCAGAAGCAGGAGAAGCAGAAGGAGAAGCAGAAAGAGAAGCAGGAAAAGCAGAAGAAGCAGAAGCAGGAGAAGCAGAAGGAGAAGAAACAGGAGAAGGACAAGAAGCAGAAAGAGAAGCAGTAGAAGCAGAAGAGGCAGGAAAAGCAGAAGCAGAAGAAAGAGAAGAAGAAGAAGACGAAGAAGAAGAAGAAGCTGCAGCAGCACAAGGAGAAGCATAAGGAGAAGCATAAGGAGAAGTATAAGGAGAAGCAGTAGAAGGAGAAGAAGCAGAAGCAGTAGAAGCTGAAGCAGAAGAAAAAGAATAAGCAAAAGAAGCAGAAGCAGAAGCAGTGAGAGAAGCAGAAGAAGGAGAAGGAGAAGGAGCAGCAGAAGGAGAAGCAGAAGCAGAAAGAGAAGCAGAAACAGAAGGAGAACAAGAAGGAGAAGCAGGAGAATCAGAAGAAGCAGAAAGAGAAGGAGAAGAAGGAGAAGCAGAAGTAGAATCCGAAGAAACAGAAGAAGAAGAAGCAGAAGAAACAGAAGCAAAAGAAACAGAAGAAGGAGAAGAGCAGAAGCAGAAGCAGAAGGAGAAGCAGAAGCAGAAGGAGAAGCAGAAAGAGAAGCAGGAGAACCAGAAGAAGCAGGAGAAGCAGAAGCAGAAGAAACAGGAGAAGCCGAAGAAGCAGAAGCAGAATCTGAAGCAGAAGGAGAAACAGAAGAAGCACAATCTGAAGCAGA
>NW_012298765.1:0-3917 GCF_000151885.1 Dipodomys ordii | reverse complement strand
CAGGAGGGAGTAAGCATATGCAGAAGGTGATCCAGGATGTATATGCTGTATTATGTATATGTAGCAGAGCTGAAGGAGTTGTTTAGTTAGGAAAAGGAGCGTTGCTAAAGAAATAGTAGAACCATAAGGCAAGCAACCATTGATTTCTAATTTATATGGACTTTTTTCAAAGCAGTCCCACCAAGGTTAATCTTTCCCTTATATTAATAGAAGAAGAAGAAGAAGAAGAAGAAGAAGAAGAAGAAGAAGAAGAAGAAGAAGAAGAAGAAGAAGAAGAAGAAGAAGAAGAAGAAGAAGAAGAAGAAGAAGAACAAGAACAAGAAGGAGGAGGAGGAGGAGGAGGAGGAAGAGGAGGAGGAGAAGGAGAGGCATAAGGAGAAGCAGTAGAAGCAGAAGAAGCAGAAGCAGGAGAAGCAGAAGCAGAAGAAAAAGAATAAGCAAAAGAAGCAGAATCAGAGGGAGAAGCAGAAGAAGGAGAAGGAGCAGAAGGAGAAGGAGAAGGAGAATCAGAAGGAGAAGCAGAAGAAGGAGAAGCAGAAGCAGAGAAGAAGCAGAAGGAGAAGCAGAAGCAGAATAAGATGCAAAAGGAGAAGCAGGAGAAGCAGAAGAAGCAGAAGCAGAAGGAGAAACAGAAGTAGGAGAAGGAGAAGGAGAAGGAAGGGCAGCAGAAGCAATAGGAGAAGCAGAAGGAGAAGCAGAAGCAGAATGAGAAGCAAAAAGAGAAGCAGTAGAAGCAGAAAAACCAGGAGAAGCAGAAGAAAGAGAAGAAGAAGAAGAAGAAACAGAAGCAAAAGGAACAGAAGAAGGAGAATAGCAGAAGCAAAAGCAGAAGGAAAAGCAGAAGCAAAAGGAGAAGCAGAAAGAGAAGCAGGAGAAGCTGAAGAAGCCGGAGAAGCAGAAGCAGAAGAAACAGGAGAAGCCGAAGAAGCAGAAGCAGAATCTGAAGCAGAAGGAGAAACAGAAGAAGCACAATCTGAAGCAGAAGCAGAAGAAACAGAAAGAGTAGAATAAGCAGAAGCAGAAGCACCAGGAGAAGCAGAAGAAGAAGAAGGAGAAGGCGAAAGAGAAGGATTAGGAGTAGGAGAAGCAAAAGGATAAGCAGAACCAGAAAGAGACGCAGAAGGAGAAGCAGCACGAGAAGTAGGAGTAGAAGGAGAAGAAGAAGCAGGAGAAGCAGAAGAAACAGAAGGCGCAGAAGCAGAAGGAGAAGCAGAAGCAGAAGAAGAAGCAGAAGAAGGAGAAGGACAAGGAGAAGGAGAAAGAGAAGCAGAAAGAGAAGCAGAACGAGAAGCAGGAGAAGCAGAACCTGGAGAAGCCGAAGCAGAAGGAACAGAAGAAGGGGAAGAAGCAGAAGGAGAAGCAGAAACAGAAGGAAAAGCAGAAAGAGAAGCAGGAGAAGCAGAAGAAGCAGCAGCAGGAGAAGCAGAAGCAGAAGAAGCCGAAAAAGCGAAAGCAGAACCTGAAGCAGAAGGAGAAGCAGGAGAAGCAGAAAAAGCAGAATCTGGAGATGCAGAAGGAGAAGCAGAAGCAGAAAGAGAAGCAAAAGCAGAAGGAGAAGCAGAAGAAACAGAAGAAGCAGAGGCAGTATCAGAAGAAAGCTGAAGATTCTGAAGCAGAAGGAGAAGCAGAAGGGAAAAGCAGAAGGAACCTTGAAAGGAGAATGAGATGGAGATACTGGAGTAGGAACTCGAAAGAGAAGCTGAAAGATGAGTAGTAATATGGGAAAGTCGTCAGGAGAAACTGAAAGAGCTGCAGAAGGAGATGCAGGTAATGCAGAAACAGAAGAAGAACAATCTGATGAAACAGGAGAAGGTCAAGAAGCAGAAGCAGAAGGAGAAGCAGAAAGAGAAGGAGGGGAAGCAGGAGAAGCTGAAGCAGGAGAACCAGAAGCATAAGAATCCGAAGAAGCAGAATCAGAACCTGTAGCAGTAGGAGAAGCTGGAGAAGCAGAAGAAGCAGAATTTTTAGAATCTTAATGAGAAGCAGTAGCAGAAAGAGAATCAAAAGCAGAAGGAGAAGCAGAAGATAAAGAAGAAGTAGAAGCAGTAGCAGTTGTAGCAGAAGCAGTAGGAAAAGCAGAAGGAAAAGCAGAAGAACAAGAAGGAGAAGGAGAAACAGAAGGAGAAGCAGAAGGAGAAGCAGAAAGAGAAGCAGGTAAAACAGAAGAAGAAGAAGCAGAAGGAGAATAAGAAGGAGAAGCAGAAGAAGGAGAAGGAGAAGCAGAAGCAGAAGAAGATGCAGAAGGAGAAGCAGAAGAAACAAGAGCAGAAGGAGAAGCAGGAAAAGCAGAAGAAGCAGAAGCAAAAGGAGAAGCAAAAGAAGGAGAAGGAGAAGCAGAGGCAGAAGAAGAAGCATAAGGACAAGCACAAGCAGAAGGAGATGCAGAAGGAGAAGCAAAAGAAGCAGAAGATGAAAGAGAAGCAGAAGTAGGAGAAGGAGAAGGAGGAGAAGCAGACGCAGAAGGAGAAGCAGAAGCGGAATGAAAAGCAGAAAGAGAAGCAGGAGAAGCACAAGAAGCAGAAGCAGGAGAAGCCGAAAGAGAAGAAGCAGAAGAAGCAGAATCAGAATCAGAAGTAGAAGCAGAAGAAAAAGGAGAAGCAGCAGAAGAAGTAGAATCAGAAATTCAGGCAGGAGAAACAGAAGAAGCAGAAGCAGAAGGCGAAGGAAAAAGAGAAGGAGAAGGAGAAGTAGAAGAAGCAGCAGAAGGAGAAGCAGCAGAAGAAGCAGAAAAACAAGCAGGAGAAGCAGAAGCACAAAGAGAAGTAGAAGCAGAAGAAGCAGAAGCAGAAGAAGAAGCAGTAGAAGCATAAGAAGCAGAAGCAGGAGAAGTAGAAGCAGAAGATAAAGAAGAAGCATAAGAAGCAGAAGCAGAGGGAGAAACAGAAGAAGGAGAAAGAGCAGCAGAAGGTGAAGCAGAAGGAGATGCAGAAGCAGAAAGCGAAGCAGAAACAGAAGGAGAAGAAGGAGAAGATGGAGAATCAGAAGAAGCAGAAGCAGAATCAGAAAGAGAAGGAGAAGAAGGAGAAGGAGAAGCAGAAGGAGAAGGACAAGCAGGAGAAGCAGAAGAAGCAGAAGCGGGAGAAGCAGAAGAAGAAGAAACAGAAGAAAGAGAAGGAGCAGAAGGAGAAGCAGAAGCAGAAGGAGAAGCAGAAAGAGAAGCAGAAGAAGCACAAGAAGCAGTAGCAGGAGAAGCAGAAGCAGAAGAAACAGAAGAAGCAGAGGCAGTAGCAGAAGATGTAGAAGCAGAAGGAGAAGCAGAAGGAAAAGCAGAAGAACGAGAAGGTGAGGGAGAAGGAGAAACAGAAGGAGAAGCAGAAAGAGAAGCAGAAGAAGGAGCAGGAGAAGGAAAAGCAGCAGGAGAAGCAGAAAGAGCAGCAGAAGGAGGAGCAGGAGATGCAGAAACAGGAGAAGCATAAGCAGAACAAACAGGAGAAGGACAAGAAGCAGAAGCAGAAGGAGAAGCAGAAACAGAAGGGGAAGCAGAAAGAGAAGGAGGGGAAGCAGAAGAATCAGAAGCAGGAGAAGCAGAAGCATAAGAATCCGAAGAAGCAGAAGGAGTACCTCAGGCAGAAGGAGAAGCAGGAGAAGCAGAAGAAGCAGAATCTGGAGAAGCAGAAGGAGAAGCAGAAGGAGAAGCAGAAGCAGAAGGAGAATCAAAATCAGAAGGAGAAGCAGAAGAAACAGAAGAAGTAGAAGCAGTAGCAGTTGTAGCAGAAGCAGAACGAGAAGCAGAAGGAAAAGCAGAAGAACAAGAAGGAGAAGGAGAAACAGAAGGAGAAGCAGAAGGAGATGCAGAAAGAGAAGCAGGTAAAGCAGAAGAAGAAGAAGCGGAAGGAGAATAAGAAGGAGAAGCAGAAGAAGGAGAAGGAGAAGCAGAAGCAGAAGAAGATGCAGAAGTAAAAGCAGAAAAAGCAGAA